>NC_069499.1:1525754668-1526054668 GCF_027579735.1 Bombina bombina | reverse complement strand
GAGGTATTCACTGTAGCTGGGATATGCATACTAAAATATTTTTTTATACAGCTTACCTTTTCTAGGTCATATCAAAAAATTACGAAGAAATACAAATGGCATAATAATTTTATAATCAGTGTATTATTACATTTATAGGTAAGTATAGGAAACCCATTTAATTGAATGTACTGTTTTTATTTCATGACAGATATGATGAAGTCAAGTCAGCCCTTTCACAAGTTTCTGCAATAAGATTAAAAAAAAAAAAAAAACAACAGCCTTAAAGGGAAATAATACCCATGTTCTAAATCACTTGAGAGTAATGCAGTTTCATCAGTGCCAATGACATATTTTGCTTTACTCTGAGCTCATGAGATTTCACGTGAGATTTTATAGTAAACTAACTTAACCCCTTAATGACCACAGCACTTTTCCATTTTCTGTCCGTTTGGGACCAAGGCTATTTTTACATTTTTGCGGTGTTTGTGTTTAGCTGTAATTTTCTTCTTACTCATTTACTGTACCCACACATATTATATACCGTTTTTCTCGCCATTAAATGGACTTTCTAAAGATACCATTATTTTCATCATATCTTATAATTTACTGTAAAAAAAATGATAAAATATGAGGAAAAATGGAAAAAAACACACTTTTTCTAACTTTGAGCCCCAAAATCTGTTACATATCTACAACCACCAAAAAACACCCATGCTAAATAGTTTCTAAATTTTGTCCTGAGTTTAGAAATACCCAATGTTTACATGTTCTTTGCTTTTTTTGCAAGTTATAGGTCCATAAATACAAGTAGCACTTTGCTATTTCCAAATCATTTTTTTCCAAAATTAGCGCTAGTTACATTAGAACACTAATATCTTTCAGGAATCCCTGAATATCCCTTGACATGTATATATTTTTTTTTAGTAGACATCCCAAAGTATTGATCTAGGCCCATTTTGGTATATTTCATACCACCATTTCACCGCCAAATGCGATCAAATACAAAAAATCGTTCAGTTTTTCACAAACTTTCGGTTTCTCACTGAAATTATTTACAAACAACTTGTGCAATTATGGCATAAATGGTTGTAAATTCTTCTCTGGGATCCCCTTTGTTCAGAAATAGCAGACATATATGGCTTTGGCGTTGCTTTTTGGTAATTAGAAGGCCGCTAAATGCCACTGCGCACCACAAGTGTATTATGCCCAGCAGTTAAGGGGTTAATTAGGGAGCTTTTAGGGAGCTTGTAGGGTTAATTTTAGCTTTAGTGTAGTGTAGTAGACAACCCCAAGTATTGATCTAGGCACATTTTGGTATATTTCATGCCACCATTTCACCGCAAAATGCGATCAAATTAAAAAAAACGTAAATTTTTTCACAATTTTAGGTTTCTCACTGAAATCATTTACAAACAGCTTGTGCAATTATGGCACAAATGGTTGTAAATGCTTGCCTGGGATCCCCTTTGTTCAGAAATAGCAGACATATATGACTTTGGCGTTGCTTCCTGGTAATTAGAAGGCCGCTAAATCCTGCTGCGCCTCACACGTGTATTATGGCTAGCAGTGAAGGGGTTAATTAGGGAGTTTGTAGGGAGCTTGCAGGGTTAATTTTAGCTTTAGTGTACAGATCAGCCTCCCATCTGACACATCCCACCCCCTGATCCCTCCCAAACAGCTCCCTTCCCTCCCCCACCCCACAATTGTCCCCGCCATCTTAAGTACTGGCAGAAAGTCTGCCAGTACTAAAATAAAAGGGTTTTAAAAAAATAAATACATTTTTTTTAGCATATTTACATATGCTACTGTGTAGGATCCCCCCCTTAGCCCCCAACCTCCCTGATCCCCCCCAAAACCGCTCTCTAACCCTCCCCTCTGCCTTATTGGGGGCCATCTTGGGTACTGGCAGCTGTCTGCCAGTACCTAGTTTGCAATAAAAAGTGCTTTTTTTTTGTTTTTTGTTTTTTTCTGTAGTGTAGCTTTGTAGCTTCCCCCCCCCCCCACACACAGACAAACCCCCACCACCTTGCTGATCGTTTTTTTTTTTTTTCACATTATTTACATTTTTTTTACATTTTTTATTTCAGCATTTTCTGTAGTGTAGCGGTTCCCACCCGCTCCCTCCCCGTGCACGCGCCTGCCCCCACCCTCCCGTGCACGCGTGCGCGCCCCCAGCCACCCCCGCCCACGATCCCGCCCCCCTTCACACAACCAGGGCCATCGATTGCCGCCACCCGCCTCCCGGTCCGGCTCCCACCCACCAACGCAGTAAGCCACCGATCTCCGGTGCAGAGCGGGCCACAGAGTGGCTCTCTCTGCACCGGATGGCTTAAAAAGGTTATTGCAGGATGCCTCCATATCGAGGCATCACTGCAATAACCGGAAAGCATCTGGAAGCGAGCAGGATCGCTTCCAGCTGCTTTCCACACTGAGGACGTGCAGGGTACGTTCTCAGGCGTTAACTGCCTTTTTTCTGAGGACGTACCCTGTGCGTCGTCAGTCGTTAAGAGGTTAAAGTGCTATAAAACATTTTGAGATCTGTGCATATCCTAAAAGGGCTAATTAAGTAAAAATAGTTTGCATAAAAAAATGTTTAAAAATTGCTGGCAAGTATTTTAAAATATTTTTCAAAAATAAGCAGAATTTCTTACATAGCCATGCTGTCCGAAGTAATCCGATCCAACCCCCCCCCCCTTATCAGTGTTTAGCTTAAAAAATACAGGCAATGGCCCCTAGTTATCAAGCCGTCAACCTCAAATACGCTGGAATTTCGCAGCGTATTTGTGGCGAGGCTGATTCGCCTTTGTTATCAAGCTCTAGACACCGGCAAAAGTAGAATTTAGTGACATAAGCTTCGATCCACCGGACTCAGTCCGACACAGATCGATTCTTACGTCACTACAGATGTTCCGCACACAAGTTCGGCACTATCTGACTACTTTTGCTACTAGCAGGTGCGCTCGGCACTTTTCCGGCCCAGCGTACCTGGTTTTCAAACCGCCGCCCTGGAGGTGGCGGATCTCATAGGAATCAATGGGAGTCTGACCATAGAGAAAGTTCATGTTCCCTGCTGCCAGACATCCCATTGATTCCTATGGGAAACGTCTGCACCTAACACCCTAACATGTACCCCGAGTCTAAACACCCCTAATCTGTCTCCCCCCTACACCGCCGCAACTAAATAAATGTATTACCCCCTATACCGGAGCCCCCCGCAACTCAATAAATTTATTAACCCCTAAACCTCCGCTCCTAGACCCCGCCGCAACTCTTATAAATGTATTAACCCCTAAACCGCCGCTCCCGGACACCGCCTCCACCTACATTATACTTAGTAACACCTATCCTGCCCCCCCTACACCGCTGCCCTCTATAATAAAGTTATTAACCCCTATCCTGCGGATCCCATACCTCGCCGCAACTAAATAAATAGTTTAACCCCTAAACCGTCGCTCCCGGACCCGCCACAACCTATATTAAACTTATTAACCCCTAATCTGCCCCCCCTACACCGTCGCCACCTATAATAAATTTATTAACCCCTATCCTGCCCCCCCTATACCGCCGCAACCTATAATACATTTATTAACCCCTATCCTGCCCCCCCCACACCGCCGCCACTATAATAAAATTATTAACCCCTAAACCTAAGTCTAACACTAACCCTAACACCCCCCTAACTTAAATATTAATTAAATACATATAAATAATATTTCTTTTATTAACTAAATTAATCCTATTTAAAACTAAATACTTACCTTTAAAATAAACCCTAATATAGCTACAATATAAATAATAATTATATTGTTGCTATCTTAGCATTTATTTTTATTTTACAGGCAATTTTCAATTTATTTTAACTAGGTACAATAGCTATTAAATAGTTATTAAATATTTCACAGCTACCTAGATAAAATAAAGAGAAATTTACCTGTAAAATAAAAACTAACCTAAGTTACAATTACACCTATCACTACACTATCATTAACTAAATTATTCCTATTTAAACTAAATACTTACCTGTAAAATAAACCCTAAGATAGCTACAATGTAATTAATAATTACATTGTAGCTATTTTAGGATTTATATTTATTTTACAGGTAACTTTGTATTTATTTTAGCTAGTTAGAATAGTTATTAAATAGTTATTAACTATGTAATAAGTACCTAGCTAAAAGAAATACAAAATTACCTGTAAAATAAATATAAATCCTAAAATAGCTACAATGTAATTATTAATTACATTATAGCTATCTTAGGGTTTATTTTACAGGTAAATATTTAGTTTAAATAGGAATAATTTAGTTAATGATAGTGTAGTGATAGGTGTAATTGTAACTTAGGTTAGTTTTTATTTTACAGGTAAATTTCTCTTTATTTTATCTAGGTAGCTATTAAATATTTAATAACTATTTAATAGCTATTGTACCTAGTTAAAATAAATTGAAAGTTGCCTGTAAAATAAAAATAAATCCTAAGATAGCTACAATATAATTATTATTTATATTGTAGCTATATTAGGGTTTATTTTAAAGGTAAGTATTTAGTTTTAAATAGGATTAATTTAGTTTATAAGAGAAATATGATTTATATGTATTTAATTAATATTTAAGTTAGGGGGGTGTTAGGGTTAGTGTTAGACTTAGGTTTAGGGGTTAATAATTTTATTATAGTGGTGGCGGTGTAGGGGGGGGCAGGATAGGGGTTAATCAATTTATTATAGGTTGCAGCGGTATAGGGGGGCAGGATAGGGGTTAATAAATTTATTATAGGTGGCGACGGTGTAGGGGGGGGCAGATTAGGGGTTAATACGTTTAATATAGGTTGCGGCGGGGTCTGGGAGCGGCGGTTTAGGGGTTAAACTATTTATTTAGTTGCGGCGAGGTACGGGATCGGCAGGATATGGGTTAATAACTTTATTATAGAGGGCGGCGGTATAGGGGGGGCAGGATAGGGGTTACTAAGTATAATGTAGGTGGCGGCGGTGTCCGGGAGCGGCGATTTAGGGGTTAATACATTTATAAGAGTTGCGGCGGGGTCTAGAAGCGGCGGTTTAGGGGTTAGTAACTTTATTTAGTTGCGGGGGGCTCCGGGGGCGACGAAAAGGGGGTAGAACAGTATAGTAAGTGTGGGTGCTTAGTGACAGCTTGTCAATAAAGCTGTAAAAAAGCCGAAGAGCAGCGAGATCGGATGAGTGATAACTATCACAGTCCGCTGCTCATCGCCCCGTACTTGGTGCGCGGCTTTTTGACAGATTTATATTTATTGATAACTTTGGCGAGATTTTTCAGGTCCGCGGCGGCGATGGTAGGCGAGCTTAGGCGGGCGTATTGGGCCGGCGAAGGCAGGTAAAGTAGACGCATTGATAACTAGAGGCCATTGTATTTCAACTGAGTTTACATCTGCTTATTTGCTTCTAGGTATACTCTAGCTAGCAGATAATGAGTGTGCAATTCTGCATTCTACCAAATCAAATATAGATATAGATAGCGGGGCACTGCAGTATAAATTTACAGGTTAATTAATTAAAGTAAATATTATTATATTTTGTCTCTATCCCAATTTGTTTTATGTCCCTTTAAACTGAGGAGGGATATATCATGATTGTCTGCAAATGCCTGATACCTGATTGCTCCCTTGACTAGAAACCTGATTGGTTGCTTAAAGTTCTTTTTCAATGGGATGTGTCTACTGAGACGTCTTTAGGTAAAATATCTTCCTTTTTTACATCAAGATGTTCAAGTGATATTTTCTAGTAAACTTTTTATAATTATGCTGCATCATTTTCAAGTACTTCAACATTTGGGCATTATTTAACATTTAAAAGGACAGAAAGGTCTGGAAAATGGATACTCCTGTACTGAGAAACAAAATTATTTTAAAGGTACATAAAGACAAAAACGCAATGGGCTGCCTGTAGGAGGCAGTGTAAGCTGCTCCGAAGCCCTTGTGGGGCAGATTCACACATGTAAGCCTGCTTACCGCAATGTAAGAAGCAGCAGTCATTAGAAAAAAGCAGAATCTTACACTTTATGCCACCTCTGAGTTGGCGAAGAAAAATAACAGACAACTCGCTCCCTCTCCATGATTGACAGTCCCTTCTCTCACGAGTGAGATTACACACTCAGCAAATAAAATTATGCATACAGACTAGCGGACGAACAGATCCGCTGCCTGTATGCAGCAAAGTCATACGGACAGATTCTCAAGTTGATAAGCTGTCCCCATGCCTTTTAATACATGGGGCCCTATGTTATTATGTGTTAGAAGCATAATCGGCTAGACTACGAGTTTTACGTTATAAGTAAAAAAGCAGCGTTAAGCCTCATAACGCTGCTTTTTCACTACCGCTGCTATTACGAGTCTTGTAGGTACAGCTGTCCCGCACACTTTTTTGGCCGTACCGCAAATTAACACGCAATTTTCGTATAGTTTTTTTCAAAGGGACGTCCATTGCGCCGGTATTACAAGCTTTTTTTTTTTTAGGCCAAAAAGTGAGCAGTACAGCCTATCCCGCAAGATTCATAACGCATTCTAAAGTCAGTAGTTATGAGTTTTACACTAAAAATCTGTAGCATAAAACTCATAACTAAAGTGCTAAAAAGTACACTAACACCCATAAACTACCTATTAACCCCTAAACTGAGGCCCTCCCGCATTGCAAACACTAAAATAAAAATATTAACCCCTAATCTTCCGCTCCGGACATCGCCGGCACTAGAATAAACATATTAACCCCTAAACCACCGCACTCCTGCCTCGCAAACACTAGTTAAATATTAGTAATCCTTAATCTGCTGTCCCTAACATCGCCGCCACCTACCTACATTTATTAACCCTTAATCTGCCGCCCCCAACGTCGCCCCCACTATACTAAAGTTATTAACCCCTAAACCTAAGTCTAACCCTAACACCAGTGATGTGCGGTGACTTCAGAGGCTGGTGAGGCAGTGGCTAGCAATCGGATACGCCTTCATTCTTTAGATATCCTTTGTTGAAGAAATAGCAATGCACATGGGCGGGCCAATCGCATGAGGTATCTATATGCAGCCACCAATCAGTATCTACTGAGCATATTTAGATATGATTTTCAACAAAGGATATCTGATTTTCTTCATTCTTTTTATATCCTTTGTTGAAAATCATATCTAAATATGCTTAGTAGCTACTGAGCATATTTAGATATGCTTTTCAACAAAGGATATAAAAAGAATGAAGAAAATCAGATATCCTTTGTTGAAAATCATATCTAAATATGCTCAGTAGCTAATGAGCATATTTAGATATGATTTTCAACAAAGGATATCAAAAGAATGAAGAAACTCAGATCTAAATATGGTCATTAGCTACTGAGCATATTTATATATGATTTTCAACAAAATATATCTGATTTTCTTCATTCTTTTGCTATCCTTTGTTGAAAAGCATAGCTAAATATGCTTAGTAGCTACTGAGCATATTTAGATATGCTTTTCAACAAAGGATATCGAAAGAATGAAGAAAATCAGATATCCTTTGTGGAAAACCATATCTAAATATGCTCAGTAGCTAATGAGCATATTTTGATCTGATTTCAACAAAGGATATCAAAAGAATGAAGAAACTCAGATCTAAATATGCTCATTAGCTACTTAGCATATTTAGATATGGTTTTCCACAAAGGATATCTGATTTTCTTCATTCTTTCGATATCCTTTGTTGAAAAGCATATCTAAATATGCTCAGCTACAGAGCATATTTAGATATGATTTTCAACAAAGGATATCAAAAGAATGAAGAAAACAAGATATTAGATGTAAATTGGAAAGTTATTTAAAATTGCATGCTCTTGATTTCCCTAGGAAGGAGGTTCCGGTGGAGGAGGAGCTCAACAGGTGTTGCTGAGCTCACAGCTCCAGCCACGCACGAACTGGCGGTGGATTGTTTTGCGCGCCTGCCCCAAGTCCTGGGGCTATCCGTAAGGACAGCTTGGTAAAAGCAGCTCTGGAACCCTTTACCAGTGGCCCACCATCCCACTGGTTCATACTAACTTTTTCATTGCCTGGACTCAACTTGTCTCTACTTTGACCTACCCAGCCTAAAAACTATCTCCCACCACGCTATCTGCGCTCTCTGCTTTGGACTGTATCTCCCTCCCCCTTCAAACTATACTCTGCCACTCCGCTCAAACTTTAAACTTTTTCTCCCCCACCCCGCCTGTAGCCCTCGCCAGGAAAACCCCCAGCATCTTCGACCGCTCTGTAATTACCTGAACCTTACCTGTGGCATCGTTGGAGGTGCCCCCCCCTGCAGTGTTGCAGCTTGGTGACCGCCCTCTCCCTCCCCCACCGGTGCTGCGCGGGAGGGAGCTGGGCTGGATTTTGGATTGGGGACCTGATGCTGGAGCCGTCCCTCTCCGGCTGACGCCGGTGTTTGATGCAGCCCTCCTGCTCTCCTCCCACCATTGCTGCGTGAGGAGAGCCGAATGTGTGTTCTTCGATAGAGGCGGAGGGGAAACGGCTACTGGAGGCAGCCCCGCGTCGGCTTGCAGGGACCTGGATATCGCTGGTGAACACGGCGAGCGGACAGGCGGAGGCAAGGGGTGAGTTTACCTGAACTTTTTTCTTACCGCACTGTGGGTCAAACACTGCTCCTGGACACTTGAAGAGGCTCCTAAAGTCTTAGCCCAGACCCGTTAAAAGCCAACTTATTGAAAGCAGAGGTGAATAGGAGGAGGAAGGGGGGAGAAAGGGAAAGAATCAGGCTGCTGGTGAATGGCCTGGAAGCTTATCAAGGGGGATAAACCAGAGATGCCAAATCGTTTAGAGCACTCAATTACATTCAGCAAGCTCTCTTGCTCCCTATGTTGGTATTATAACTGTGGACTAAAAAAATACAAAGGGACAATTTGAACCTAAGAAGAGACTGAGAACAAAAAGACTTTCTCTATGAGAATATTCGTTAGTCCTTAACAACTTGAATATGCTCCTTCACTTTTCCCCTCCCTGATACAAAAGTTTCAAAACCTGATATTATTAACTGATCAACTTGCACTTTTCTTCTTATTTTTGATATAACACTGTTTAGCTTTGTTAGTTTGCGTATATACTGATACTACTTATGCAAAAAGGAATTGTCTATGTTTGATGGCTTTCTAAAGGCGTTACTACGCTACACACATATTCCTAAAGATGGGTCATTAAGGTCTAAACTGAATCATACCACTAACCAACATTCTTGCTGACCCTTTGAAAGGTCTACATGATAGTTAGCATAGCTGCAAAAGCAAAAATTATCTGTATTACCTGAGTTTTCTCCCTGCTTTCTGTCTAGGAAAAAGATACAATAGGGATACAGGCAGCAATCCCCTGACCTATATGTGGTATTCAATACTTTATTACAACAATATTAAACAGGGGTAATCTCCCCTAGTTTTTTCTCTTAGGAATAAAATAACTATAATCAAATCTTTAGATTTTAAAGAACTCCCTGAATCAATATTACCTGCTCATTCAGATCACCTACTACAAATAAGAGCGTGGTAGCCCCCGATACTCAGCATACTGAGAATTACTGTGCCACAAGAAAATAAGTATAAACCCAGCACTGTGCAATATCTGGTAGTTTCAGTCTCTAACAAACCTGAATAGGCTCCTTCACTTTTCTCCCTCTCTGATATAAATGCTCCAAAACCTGATACTATTAATTGATTTTGTTGCTTTTCTCTTCTTGTTTTGGATATAACACTGTCTAGCTTTGTCTGATTGCGTACATTCTTATATTGCTTATGCAAAAAGGAATTGCTTTTGTTTGATGGCTTTTTAAAGGCGTTACTACGCTACATATATTTTACTAAAGCTGGGTCATTAAGGCTCAAACTGAATCTTATTATTAATCAACATTTTTGCTGACCCTTTGAAAGATCTACATGATATTTAGTATAGCTGGAAAAGCAAAACTTATCTGTATTACCTGAGTTTCTTCCCTGCTTTGTGTCTAGGGGAAAAAAATACAATAGGGATACAGGCAGTAATCCCCTGATTTACCTGTAGTATTTAATACCTTATCACAATAATAACAAACAGGGATAATCTCCCCTAGTTCCTTCTCTTAGAAATAAAATACCTCTAATCAAGCCCTTAGATATTAAAGAACTCCCTGAATCAATATTATCTGCTTACCCATATCACCTATTACCAATAAGAACATGGTAATTCCTGATACTCAGTACACTGAAAGATTCTGGGCCATAAGTAAATAAGTATATGTCCAGCACTCTGCAATAGCCGGTAGTTTCAAAACTTGGGAAAGATACTCGATTTCAGCTATTTTTCACTAAAACTAAAAATACAACAAGAGCATTGATAACTGACCTCCTATTGCTAAAGAGGTTTCCCACTAACCTACTGTCATTACTACTCTGTCAAATATCCTAAACCCAGTGATTAAAAACACTAAAGCCTGTACGGAAAGGATGTAAGACTAATCAATAGCCTGTTTAGCCAATTTCTTTGGCAAGGGAAAAAAGCACGAATTTCCCTTAAAAAACTCTCTCTCCCATGCGATTCCGGAGGTATGGCATTGCCAGATATTAGAGCATACAACCTCAGCTCCTTGGCATGAATAGCTAGTAGCTGGATCTTATCTAAGGATTACATTTTAAATAACCATCTTGAAAGTAATGTTTGCAATCCTTACCTCCCCCTAGCACTCCTACACTCCCCTCCTAAAGAGCTACCCCTAGAAATTAAAAGACTTAAATCTATATCCAACCCTATCAGGGCTTGGTGGAAAATATCAAAGCTTCTAACTTTTAACCCTAAAATTTCAAAACACCTCACCTTGATAGGGAACCCAAAGTTCCAACCCGGTCTACAGTCTGAGGTCTTCAATAGATGGCACAATAACGGATTAAATAAATTGATCTTACTGATAGATGGGGATGGAAAAACCATTAAAACATTTGAAAAACTAAAAGGGGAATATAACTTACCCAACAAAGACTTTTTCGCTTATTTACAGATAAGGCATTATTTCTTGGAAACAACTAGAGAGGTAGGATGGTCTTGGAAATTGGGTAAACTTGAAAATTGGCTTACACTTATGACTGTAGATCGAATATCTATCTCTGTATGCTATCATCTTTTGGCTATTAGCAGGGGCAACCAGAATTTAGCAAGACTTGCTCAAACATGGACTTCACTGTCAGAACACAATGGGGTAGACTCAAAAACAGTGCAACATTCTATAAGCAAAGTGAAAAAAAACAACTCTCTCAGCTACTTGGCGGGAAGCACATATCAAAATTCTTCATAGGGCATATTTTACTCCGGAAACGGGCCGCAGGGTTCACAACTCAACCTTTGATAAATGCCCCAAATGCTCACTCCCGGCAGCCAACTTAGAACACATGCTTTGGTTCTGTCCAAAAGTAAGAAATACTTGGTGCAGGCTTGAATATTGGTTGAATAAGGTGCTGAAAATTCCCCCTGTAACTCTTACTCTATATCAAATTATATTATGTAACGATAATCTAACTGAACGCCACCCCAATGATAACTAGATCCCTGTCTCGATATTAGCTACTAGATACTTAATTTGTAAAAAATGGAAAACGCGCTCAGCGCCCAGCGTATGCGAAATCCAAAACTGTCTAAAAAAACAATGCTTATTAGAGCAAAAAGATACAGACATAGACAATGAAGAGGACATAAGGAATTTTTTCAATAAATGGGCAGTATATATTAAATCACTCCCTGAAAATGAAAAAGAATATATGATCTTCCCATTTCAAAACTCTGAACTAATCTTACTAGGCATCTGGTAGCTGGGCGAGGTGAATGAGAGATGGCCACCTTCCCTTCCCCTCCTTTTTTTTTTTTTTTTTTTTTTTGTTGCTTTTGTTTTATTTTTTTTTAATAAAAAAAAAGAAAAAAAAACTCCAACAATGAGAAATGACCAAATAGGTGGACAATTCAGGTTAATCTATTGTATATATGAATTGTAATATATACTTCATGGTTGGTTGATATTGTTTCTCGCTTTTCTTTTCTTCTGTTAACATAACATATATGACAAACTAAAATATCTCTTGTTCTTTTTTGTCGCTATGGATATTGTATTAATTGTTGGTTATAAATAAAATATTTTAAAAAGAATTGCATGCTCTTTCTAAATCATGAAAGAAAACATTTCATCTCCCTTTACTAATACGCATTCGCAAAAACATGTCAGTCAGTATAGTAAGCCTGGCCATATTTAAAGCCACCCGGTCCCACGTTCAGATTCAGAGCGTCTTACTCTTACTATTTTTTGTAACTGTTTTTGTCAGTGCAGTGCTATACTGTGGTGTTTTTCACACCAATTTATAAGTTATGACATTTATTAAAATAACCTCATTAAACAAGGTTAATAAATGTCATAACTTATAAATTGGTGTGAAAAACACCACAGTATAGCACTCAGGCCAGGACTGACAAAAACAAAAATAGTAAAACGTTCTGAATCTGAAAGAGCCTCTCAGTGCCACTGCCAAATCCAATGATCATTCTGTTGTTCTGTGACGCAGCAAAGTACACAACAACTCCTTCTTACTTACTCCTCCTGTCCTGAATGAATACTAAATCTGAATCTGATCATAGTAGTCCTAATCTAAATCAACAACACTTCGAGGCTCAGGCTCAGTCACTATAAGAGCAGTTTTGTATTTATAATAAATATATTATAATTCATCAAGTTTCACTCACTGAATTTAATTATCAAAATATCAAGTACTGTAATAGCACCGACAGTGCCGCCAGGCCTGCCAGTGAGCATTCATATAAATATGATTTTAATTTCCTTTTAAAAGAGAAATCAGATCTTAAAACACATTATTTACTGAAAATATAAGAATAAACTCCCTTAAATCATTTCTCCAATTTTATGTGTGATCCTTTCTGAGAAATCTGTACAACTTTCCAAAATGTAACTTAAAATAATTATTTCCAGACAACACAAAGCAATCTGGGGCCGCCACCTACCTAAAGAAGATGCGCCAAAATGTAGTGTGCTAGTGCATGGCCGTCCGTCGTTGACTTAGACTAATAGATTAGACTTAGTCTACTACGTACTCCGGCTGCTGTAATTGAAGTAGTTCACTGACACCTGTCCACCACGTCTGACTCCATCTCTGAGTTGAGCTGCTCTGAGAGAACACGTGACCACACGTGACACGCTGACGCGCGCCTCGATTTCATTTCCTTCCCGCACGGCACTCATCGACAGCCAGCCCCAGAGAGACTCAGACGACTTGCTGAATTCTGATTGGCTGAGACTCTGAGAGGCGGCCAGGGCTGAGTCAGGAGGCTTTCAGAGTCAAGCCTCCGGTGGGAGCGTATGGGGCGCATTGGAGAGCACTGCATTAGCACTTTTTCTCCTCTTGGTGGCAGTCTCTCAGCGGCCCATACACTTCCACAGTGAGTCAATACATTCATATTGCGCAATGCAAGGACAGCTGGCTGGCCTTGTCTTGTGCAATATGAATGTATTGAATTATGTATTGTCTATTACGTTTTTTTATATAAGTTTTATTACACAAGCACAAGTCATGAATTTGGTGGAGGGGCCGGGAGGTAGGGGGGGTCACATTTTTATTAAAAATATTTATAAAAAGGCTGTAATTACATACATTGGCCAGGGGAGGCACTGCCTCACCTGCCTCCTGTGACTGCACATCCCTGCCTAACACCCATAACTAAAATATAATTAAAATAAATATAAATAGAACCTACTATTAATAACTAAATAATTCCTATTTAAAACTAAATACTGACCTGTAAAATAAACCCTAAGCTAGCTACAATATAACTAATAGTTACATTGTAGCTAGCTTAGGGTTTATTTTTATTTTACAGGAAAGTTTGTATTTATTTTAACTAGGTAGAATAGTTACTAAATATTTATTAACTATTTAATAACTACCTAGCTAAAATAAATACAAATGTACCTGTAAAATAAAACATAACCTGTCTTACAATAACACCTATAAGGGATAAGGGAGCACCTTCTAAGCATAGAAAAAGGCAGAGAGGATACATCACTATACAAACATTTTAAAGAAATACACCATGGCAACACTAAAGCTCTCAATTATTGGGGAATACAAAGAGTCAAAGGACACTGGAGAGGGAGTAACACTGAAAAGACACTTTTAATACAAGAAGCAGAACTGATATACAAATTTGACACTTTATTTCCAAAGGGTCTCAATTCGGAATTGGACCTTTCACCTTTTTTATTTGAATAGATCCACTAACATTGCACTTTATAAACACTTGCATTTTTTATATAATTATAGTAATTAACATTTAATTAGGGATTTTACTATATAATATAATTAGAATAAGAAATATAAAACTCTGTTTTTCTTATATATACGTTTCTGTGAACACTGGTGGCACGATTCCAATATCTTTTGAATTAAGCTATTCTTAAAAACAAATCACGAGGGAATAGCCTACTTGGTCAGTTTTATATATATTTGATACATATACTTTTCTACAGATTTATTCCTTAGTCCAACCATTTAAATTATCTTCAATAATCCATTTTCAACCAGTAATGTAATGCTTTGCTTTATGTAGGTAGCAATATGGATCTATCTGTGTATACCACCTTTTAAATAATGCTATGGTGAATACCTTTATTGCTGTGCTTAGCTATTTAAGAATTCCAAATATCTGCATATCAAGAAAATTAAGAGTTATGAACTTTTGAACCGTATGTGACATATATTTTAGAAAAATCAAAACTTTATTAGTGAGACAGATGACGAAACTTTATCTAAGGAGTATATACCACCTTAAAAGATTGGAAGGTGTGTCTCAACAACTAAATCTGCAACCAATCACACAAGAATAGAAAATTTATATGAGACTGAGCTGCTTGTCACAAACATCTTGATAAAGCCCAAGGGAGGGTGAAACGCGTTGCTTGTTTATGTGACACTGCAGCTTTTAATCACAAATATATTTTATCTAACTTTTTAACCCGGGTTAATCTTTTACATGCCGCATTGGGAGTGAGGAGGAATTTGTATACCCCACTTCATGCCTGAGCCCAATTCCTACACTAAGGGAAAAGAAATACACTACATTGAGTAACAAAGTTACCAACTTGAAACCTCCAGACAGCTGTTTATCTTCGCGCTGTCACAACTTTTGTTTTGGGAAACTACGGAGAAGGCGTGACATCAGATGCCGACTTACACGTGTGAAGGTTTGCGGTCGCGGCTGCGGTCGCGTCCACGGTCCAACACTTGACCGACAAATATCACTTGGATCCATGGTAAAGTACTGTACATCTATTATGACACGGAAGTTTTTCTAATGAGTGATCGAGTAAAAAACTGTCATCTTGTTTAACTCACACGCTTGATACAATCTCAGGTCGCTGTGCTTTGTGCTAGTTCCACTTACTGCAAGTTCATGAACTGCCATATTTTGTCTTTCTCTCATACGGTTATGCTAATTCTGATCAATATTGTGTGATACTAGTTTTTATGTTGCTCGCTGTCCATTGGTATATGAGTCTGCTAATTTTTGTATACGTAACAAGATAACTGATTTAGCTTATTCTTATTTATCTTTTAAGCTTTTTATCTAGGGATCACAGGGAGACGTCCCTTTTTTAGTTTGTATTATCATTGTATCTTAATAAAATCATTTTATATTTCCCTAATAGGTGTTTTGATACTTTTAGCCGGACGGCGCACTTTCTATCTTAAAGCTTATAGCTTTATATCTGTTTTTTTTTGGTTTCTGATACATTGCAGGGATTGTATCTTTAGAATAGTGTTTGGTATCATTTTCCAATAGCGCATACTAATCATTACACACACAATACAATAACACCTAACCATACACTACAGTTAAATAAATTACCTAAATTAAATATAATTACCTAAATTAAATACAAATACCTAAATTACAAAAACAAATACTAAATTACACAAAATAAAAAACAAATTACAAGATATTTAATCTAATTACACCTAATCTAATAGTCCTATCAAAATAAAAGACCCCCCCCCAAATAAAAAAACCCTAGTCTAAACTAAACTACCAATAGCCCTTAAAAAAAATACAAACAACCCCCCAACTGTAAAACCCACCACCCACACAACCAACCCCCCAAATAAAACCCTAAATAAAAAAAAACTAAGCTCCCCATTGCCCTGAAAAGGGCATTTGGATGGGCCTTGCCATTAAAAGGGCATTTAGCTCTATTGCTGCCCAAACCCTAATCTAAAACTAAAACCCACCCAATAAAGCCTTAAAAAACCTAACACTAACCCCTGAAGGTCCGCTTACAGTTTTCAAGAGCCGGCATCCATCCTCAACGAAGCCGGGAGAAGTCCTCAGTGAAGCAGCAAGAAGTCCTCAACGAAGCTGGGAGAAGTCTTCATCAAAGCCGGGAGAAGTGGTCCTCCAGATGGGCAGAAGTCTTTATCCAGACGGCATCTTCTATCTTCATCCATCCGGTGCGGAGCAGGTCCATCTTCAAGACATCCGGTGCGGAGCATCCTCTTCTTCCAAAGACTCCTGACGAATGAAGGTTCCTTTAAGTGACATTATCCAAGATGGCATCCCTTAGATTCCGATTGGCTGATAGAATTCTATATCTATCAGCCAATAGGATTGAGCTTGCATTCTATTGGCTGTTCCAATCAGCCAATAGAATGCAAGCTCAATCCTATTGGCTGATTGGATCAGCCAATAGTATTGAAGTTCAATCCTATTGGCTGATTGCATCAGCCAATAGGATTTTTTCAACCTTAATTCCGATTGGCTGATAGAATTCTATGAGCCAATCAGAATCTACGGGAAGCCATCTTGGATGACGTCACTTAAAGAAACCTTCATTCATCGGGAGTCGTCGGAAGAAGAGGATGCTCTGCACCGGATGGACCCGCTCCATGCCGGATGGATGAAGATAGTAGATGCCGTCTGGATGAAGACTTTTGCCCATCTGGAGGACCACTTCTCCCGGCTTCGATGAAGACTTCTCCCGGCTTCATTGAGGACTTATTGCTGCTTCGCTGAGGACTTCTCCCGGCTTCGTTGAGGATAGATGTTGGCTCTTTAAAACTGTAAGTGGATCTTCAGGGGCTAGTGTTAGTTTTTTTTAAAGGGTTTATTGGGTGGGTTTTAGTTTTAGATTAGGGTTTGGGCAGCAATAGAGCTAAATGGCCTTTTAAGGTCAATGCCCATACAAATGCCCTTTTCAGGGCAATGAGGAGCTTAGGTTTTTTAGTTAGGGTTTTATTTGGGAGGTTGGTTGTGTGAGTGGTGGGTTTTACTGTTGGGGGTTGTTTGTATTTTTTTTTACAGGTAAAAGAGCTGATTTCTTTGGAGCAATGCCCTGCAACAGGCCCTTTTAAGGACTATTGGTAGCTTAGTTTAGGCTAGGTTTTTTTTATTTTGGGGGGCTTTTTTATTTTGATAGGGCTATTAGATTAGGTATAATTAGTTTAAATATCTTGTCATTTGTTTTTTATTTTGTGTAATTTAGTGGGTTTTTTTTGTAATTTAGGTATTTGTATTTAATTTAGGTAATTGTATTTAATTTAGGTAATTTATTAAATTGTAGTGTAAGGTTAGGTGTTAGTGTAAGACAGGTTATGTTTTATTTTACAGTTAAATTTGTATTTATTTTAGCTAGGTAGTTATTAAATAGTTAATAACTATTTAGTAAATACTCTACTTAGTTAAAATAAATACAAACTTGCCTGTAAAATAAAAATAAACCATAAGCTAGATACAATGTAACTATTAGTTATATTGTAGCTATCTTAGGTTTTATTTTACAGGTAAGTATTTAGTTTTAAATAGGAATTATTTAGTTATTAATAGTAATTTTTATTTAGATTTATTTTAATTATATTTAAGTTAGTGGGTGTTAGGGTTAGACTTAGGTTTAGGGGTTAAATAAATTTGGTATAGTGGCGGCGATATTGGGGGTGGCAGATTAAGAGTTAATAAATGTAGATAGGTTGCGGCGATGTTAGGGGCGGCAGATTAGGGGTTAATAATATTTAACTAATGTTTGTGATGCGGGAGTGCGGCAGTTTAGGGGTTAATATGTTTATTATAGTGGCGGCGATGTCCGGAGCGGCAGACTAGGAGTTAATATGTATAATGTAGGTGTTGTTGATGTCGGGGGTGGCAGATTAGGGTTAATAAGTTTAAGATTAGGGGTGTTTAGACTCGGGGTTCATGTTAGGGTGTTAGGTGTAAACATAAAATGTGTTTCCCCATAGGAATCAATGGAGCTGCGTTACGGAGCTTTACGCTCATTTTTTGCAGGTGTTTTTCAGCCGGCTCTCCCCATTGATGTCTATAAGGAAATCGTGCACGAGCACATACAACCAGCCCACCGCTGATTTAAGCAGCGCTGGTATTGGAGTGCGGTATGGAGCTCAATTTTGCTCTACACTCACTTCTTGTCTTTTAATGCCGGGTTTATAAAAACCTGTAATACCAGCGCTGTAGGTAAGTGAGCGGTGACAATAACGTGCAAGTTAGCACCGCACCCCTCTTACCGCAAAACTCGTAATCTAGCCATTTATTTTTAAACTATTGCTTCATATATCTATGGCGTAAATCACAATGCTTTTCTTGTTTTTGGTAAATAACAATTTCTGAATGTAAATTGGTATTATCAGTGTGCTTTTTCAGTAATCATAATCCTAAAATGCTCCTGCTGTGAATACTCCTGAAGCTCAGAATTGTTTACTCTCAAAAACAACACAAAATCATTATCTACATCGCTCTAATAGACTTCTGTGAAAAGGAATCACAAACAAGGGCACCTCCTAGTGTAACACTGATGATATGTGAGATTGGTATATACTTATCAATTATACCAATCTCACATATCATCAGTGTTACACTAGGAGGCGACCTTGTTTGTGATTCCTTTTCACAGAAGTCTATTGGAGCGAGTGGTGTTTTTACACAAGGAGCAGCCATCAATTATCATTTCCTGATCCAGGGAAAGGATCCATATGGAGTCCTTGGAAAGACACAGAATACCATTTGGCTTTTTTTATCAGACAAAACATTACTTAAACCTATTTGGGTTTATGTTCATAGGTGTTAATTTTTGCACCTTTTTTATTTTCAAGTGATTATCTTATTCTGTTTTTATTTTATGCACACAGGTGTTTTTTAATGATTTTTTTCAGTTTAATTATTAATAGTATTTTTGTTTATTATTTTTTTTTATAGATTGTTGATTTTTACTATATTATCTTTATCACTTCACTTTGTGCAGGAGACAATTGAGTATCATAATGAAACCAGGTGATTAGTAGATAGCGCCCTCTAGAGTTGTAGCATTGCTTTTTGTTATCAACAGTTGAGATCATTATCTGCATCTTCTGATTTTATAATCCAAAATGAAAAAAACAAATGGCAGTTTTGTGGTTTTACTGATTTTACATCACAATTTGAAGGGCCTGTATCTTGACTGATCCTTAAATTGTATGTAGTGATGCTATCAGATGTAATGGGGCCTATCTATCAAGCTCCGAATGGAGTTTGATGCCCCGTGTTTCTGGCGAGCCGGCAGGCTTGCCAGAGACAGCAGTTATGAAGCAGCGGTCACAAAGACCGCTGCTCCATAACCTGTCCGCCTGCTCTGAGCAGGCGGACAGACATCGCCGGAAATCAACGATCGGGTTGATTGACACCCCCCTGCTGGCGGCCGATTGGCTGCGAGTCTGCAGGGGGTGGAGTTGCACCAGCAGCTCTTGTGAGCTGCTGGTGAAATGCTGAATATGGAGAGCGTATTGCTCTCCGTATTCAGCGAGGTCTGGTGGACCTGATCCGCACTGCGGATCAGGTCCGCCAGACTTTGATAAATATAGGCCCATGTGTTCGATTAGCCTGTTATGCTCTAAAACTATAGAGATATGTGTGTATGGGATTTCAACAGGGAAGTTATCAGAATTACTGTGCATGTTTCTTTGATGGGATATTGCTTTTTGCTCATTTTTATTGGTGTAAAAGTGGTTATTATTATTTTTCAAATACAATTTATTGAGCTGGAAGCTTTTGTTGATATTGCTTCCTAATATTATTCAACATTGCAGGGTTAATCTTAGTTTGTTTTGCCATGTGCAAAAGCAATGTTCTATTCTCAAACTTTTTGGGGTACTCAATAATTCAAAAAAGTGTTTCCCTAGGTTTAACAAGTCCTTTTAGCTTTCGAAAATGATAAGTGAAAATGGCCTCAAAAATGTCAACATGCCAATAATTGTCAAACTATAGATTGTGTGTAATCACTGCAATGGGGATAAACACATAGTTAACATCAGCTTTACAGCAGCAATGCACTACTTAGACTAGATGATGAGTCAATGACAAAAGTCAAATCTATGTAGCGACCAACAACCATCTAGCTCTTATTAGTGTATTGCTTCTCATGAGCCAAAAGAATCAAGTACAGTGCATTATAAAAGTAAAATTTTTTGCATGCCCTTTTAATGTTTCAACTGCTTCAGTTGGTATGAAAATCTAAGCAAAAAAAAAAAAAAGAAGAAAAAAGAGAGATGTGGAACATAGCATTATGACAATTTTTCTGCAAATATTGCTCCAAATTAGCCTTATGCTTTTGCATTCCAGCTTTCTCATTATCTCTTCACACTGTCTTCCTCAGATATTTTTTTTTTTTCTTCCTACCCCACACTCTACAGAATTTTCACTAATCTTTAGCTTCAAGAGAATTTTACACATGAACATTTAAAGGATTTTATCTTTGCATTTTGCAGGCCATTTGACTATAGTTTGCAAAGACTGATAATCCGCACATTACTTTTTATTAGCACAAATATGTGTGTAGTTTAGCTCCCAGAAAATAGATTTATATCTAGAGATGGCTCTAGTTTGTTTGAATTGGAAATTACATGTATCTGTTGAATTCAAGAGAAATGTTGCTTCATTTGTTTAAATGGCTATAGAAGAACAATTTAGCTACCAGCAGTGACATTAGAAACACCTTTATATTACCATTTATAAATACTGTCCTTTTATTTATAACATTATGTTGTATTTATTATAAAATAAATGTGCCTACAAATGAGAGATATTTCTCTACAGACCTTTTCTCATGGGCTTATTATTACCTAGGCAGCCAAGGCTCATACCTAGAATGACAGATTTAAATGGGGGACAATTGGTGTTCCTCCATTCAACAGAACGAATGCCCCTAGGCATAAATAGGATTCCTGTTGTATGGGGAGCAGATAATTTATGTTCTAATAAACCATTTCACTACTTCTCTCTGCCCTGCAAATGGATGTTCATTGTGATACACAACAGCATTATGGTTTATATTGGACACAATGTTATCTGTGCCTAGATCAAAGAGCTCAAAAAGGATTATACTAGTGCCAGGTTAAATCTCTGGTTATGCAGAGTTAAATAATTCCACTGTGTAGGGAACTAGCATTTAAAGTGTTTCTCAATGCACTGAGCAACTGGTAATATGAGGATACCCTACTGACAATATGAGGTTTAAATTTAAGCTCTGTTTTTATTACTGCCAATATGGGAATTAAATTCCTTCTATATGCATGCTTTTGGCTATACAGGAGTTAAGGTGACTCTAAAGTCAAAACTTGTATTATTCAGAAAGAGCATGCATTTACCTCCATTACTAAATGGTGCACAGTCTTTTTATATGCACATTTTCTAAGGCGTCAGCTTCTACTGAGTATGTGCAAGAGTATTTCTATAGGAGTCTGTGACTGGCCGATGACTGTCACATGATACATGGTGCTAGCAAGTTATAATACATTTTACAATTTATCAGAAAAAAAAACTACTGCTGATTTAAAATTCAGGCTGCTATTGCATTGTCTTTTTATTTTGTACTTGTTGATTATGCAATTTACTTTATTTATTGGGTTTTTTTGGTCTTGTAGACTGGCATTTAAAAAAAGAAATCAGCACTAGATGATGTAATCACAAAATCACATATGCATATATCAATTATATTTAATGCATATACAAAGCTGTGGATAGATAAAGTTCCCGACTTTGGATCCTGTCCACCCGGCTTTGTGGTAAATGACCGGCAAACACTGTACTTCTGTTACCTGCATATACTGTTGCCCAAGAACTTGTGCAGCATCAACCCCTGCTTGCATGTGACTGATTGTGCACAAGAAGGGCCTGTCAATCACCCTGAACTTATGTGTTCAGTGCGATTTATCTCTGCCAATCAGAGATGGCCAAAAGGGCAAGAAGCAGTTATCTTACATTGTGGAAAGCAGCCCCCTCATTCTAGTAAGATTAATGTAGAGATTGTTTCCCATTATGAAATATTTTATGTTTTATGTACATATTTGTAAAACTGTTCTACAAACCTTACATTCATATTTTTTTCCTTTTGATGGTTGGGCTAAAGGAAAGAATAGAGTGTTGAGGAAAGGAGGTTATTTATACTGCAGTTTATTTCAATATACCTTGAAATGAATGCAGGTTTTAAAAACAAATATAGAGAAACAAATATTTCTGTATTCTAAAATTACATACTAATACATATTAATTTTATGAATGACTTTGATATCCCTTTAATATTGAGTGCATTGATTGTATTCCCAGCTGGAGTAATTAAGTAGATTAGTCATTACTCTTGAAAATGAATGGAAAATGTAATATGTTTATACTATAACTCCATTATGCATGCTGAAATGTTCTCTCCTGGGATCAAATTTTCAAATGGTAAAGATTTGAATACATAGCTAACACATCTGTATATATAGCATTAAATTACCATATTTGTGATTCTCTCTACAGTTTCCAGTAGACAGTAGTTTTAACTGTTCTGTGAAGGTTTGCATTTTTATTCACAAGACTACATGTACAAGTAGATGACTCTGAGTTAAAACTGCTAAAATACAAAAGGATATTATCCATATTATCCATCACAATTCATCTAGGTCTTCTCTTCACCAAACCAATGTCCTTTAAAGCACAAAAAATATACTGACTTTCATGTTAAAATTGAAACAGTTGCATCAGTTCTTCATTAAATTTTCTCTTTGTATGATGTTTAACTTTTAAATGTTTCATAGAACTTTTTTTCTCAATAGATTTTATATTTACTTTTATGTGCATGTCAAAGTTTCTTAGAAGACATATCAGCTTTAAGCTGCTTGTTCTACAAACTTTAATATGTAGAGTTTGATTTTAAAATAAAAACTTTAAATGAATGGATTTTCTTTTGTGTGTATGTATGTATATATCCAAAATAGAAATTTCTATATCTTCTGTCTTTTTATTTTTTGTCATGATCCAACTTTATTGAAATATAATTGCTTTAAACATAAAATAATCATGGAGATGCAACTCCTATTATTATGAAATACAAAAGTTGGACTTGACATTTTTAATCTTACATACAGTGAGCTAGATTACGGGTTTTCAGCGCTATAGGGAAATAACGAGTGCCACAAAAGCGTTGTTAATTCACCTCCCTATAGCGATGCTATTACAAGTTTTTAAAAACCCAGCTTCCGCGGGCGATATGGTTGCGTTGAGCTCCATACCTCACCCAAATACAAGCAGTGTTTTGATGTGCTCGTGCACGATTTCCCAATAGACATCAATGGGGCGAGCCGGCAAAAAAAAAAGCCTAACACCTGCGATCGCGTAAAAAAAGCTCCGTAATGCAGCCCCATTGATGTCTATGGGGAAAGAAAAAGTTATGTTTAAACCTAACACCCTAACATAAACACCATGTCTAACCACCCCTAATCTGCTGCCCCTAACATCGCCACAACCTACATAATGTTATTAACCCCTAATCTAGTGGTGGTCACTAATGCTGACACGTTTCGGCTTCCCACGTCGTAGTCATAGCACGGCGTGGGAAGCCGAAACGCGTCTGAATTAGTGATAACCATCCCTTGCTGTTCCACAGTATGCTGTATACAGTGGATTGTTGCAGTGTATGTACCTGCTTTTATCGTTTGGATACCAATAAAATTATTTTATCAATCTCACAGAACCCGGGATCAGCAGGCAGCTTGAGGAGGGGAGCGGACGGCACAGCCGGGAACGCCGCAGATAGCGAAATGTTTGCGCTCCCCCAGGACCAAGTGCCATGGACTCTTGGGACAAAATATGTGAGTTACAACGTATGCTTTGACATACGAATTCTACTTCATTCGTTTAAAGTCTGTTAAGGTGGTGTGTCTGAGAGGAGCTTGTTGATCCGTTCACACATGGAAAGGAGAAAACTTCTTGCATTTAAGTTTGTATTTAGTTTAACTAGGTAGACTAGTTAGTAAATAGTTATTAACTATTTACTTACTACCTAGTTAAAATAAATAGAAAGTTACCTGTAAAATAAAACATAACCTGCCTTACACTAAAACTTAACATTACAATAAAATAAATTAAATTAATAAAATACAATTATCTACATTACAAAAAAATAAACACTAAATTACACAAAATAAAAAACAAAATTATCAAAAATAAAAATGAATTACTCCTAATCTAATAGCCCTATCAAAATAAAAAAGCCCCCCCCAAAATAAAAAAACCCTAGCCTACACTAAACTACCAATGGCCCTTAAAAGGACCTTTTGCGGGGCATTGCCCCAAAGAAATCAGCTCTTTTACCTGTAAAAAAAATAAATGACAAACATCCCCTCAACAGTAAAACCCACCACCCCCACAACCAAACCCTCAAATAAAATTCTATCCAAATAAACCTAAGCTAACCATTGCCCTGAAAAGGGTATTTGGATGGGCATTGCCCTTAAAAGGGCATTTAGCTCTTTTACATTGCACAAACCCAAAGCTAAAAATAAAACCCACCCAATAAACCCTTAAAAATACCCTAACACTAACCCCCGACGATCCACTTACAGTTTTTGAAGACCGGACATACATCCTCATCCAGGCTGCAAAAGTCTTCATCCAAGTGGGCAGAAGTCCTCATCCAAGCCGGTAGAAGTCTTCATCCAAGCGGCAGAAGTCTTCATCCAGACGGCATCTTCTATCTTCATCCATGCGGCGTGGAGCGCGTCCATCTTCAAGACATCCAGCGCGGAGCATCCTCTTCTTCTGATGGTCGCTGAAGAATGAAGTTTCCCTTTAAGTGATGTCTTCCAAGATGGTGTCCCTTAAATTCTGAGAATTCTATCAGCCAATAGGAATTAATGGTGAAAAAATACTATTGGCTGATCCAATCAGCCAATAGGCTTGAGCTTGCATTCTATTGGCTATTCCAATCAACCAATAGAATGCAAGCTCAATCCTATTGGCTGATTGCAACAGCCAATAGGATTGTTTCACCTTTAATTCCTATTAGAATAGAATTCTATCAGCCAATCAAAATGTAAGGGACGCCATCTTGGATGACGTCACTTAAAGGGAAACTTCATTCTTCAGTGACCATCGGAAGAAGAGAATGCTCCGCACCAGATGTCTTGAAGATGGACCCACTTCGTGTCGCATAGATGAAGATAGAAGATGCCGCCTGGATGAAGACTTCTGCCAGCTTGAATGAAGACTTCTACCTGCTTGGATGAAGACTTCTGCCCACTTCAATGAGGTCTTCTGCCGGCTTGGATGAAGACTTATGCTGCCTGGATGAGGATGGATGTCCGGTCTTTGAAAACTGTAAGTGAATCGTCGGGGGTTAGTGGACCTTGAAGTGGATCGTCGGGGGTTAGTGGGTCTTGAAGATGGACCCGCTCCGTGCCGGATAGATGAAGATAGAAGATGTCATCTGGATGAAGACTTCTGCCTGCTTGGATGAGGACTTCTGTCCGCTTGGATGAAGACTTCTGCCACCTGGATGAGGATGGATTTCAGGTCTTCGAAAACTGCAAGTGGATTGTCTATGGTTAGTGTTAGGTTTTTTTAAGGGTTTATTGGGTGGGTTTTATTTTTAGATTAGGGTTTGGGCAATGTAAAAGAGCCAAATGCCCTTTTAAGGGCAATGCCCATCCAAATTCCCTTTTCAGGTCAATGTTAGCTTAGGTTTATTTAGATTTTTATTTGGGGGGTTTAGTGTGTGGGTGGTGGGTTTTACTGTTGGGGGGTTGTTTTTTTTTTTAGAGGTAAAAGAGCTGATTTCTTTGGGGCAATGCTCCGCAAAAGGCCCTTTTATGGGCCATTGGTAGTTTAGTGTAGGCTAGGGTTTTTTTGTTTTTTTTTGGGGGGGGCTTTTTTATTTTAATAGGGCTATTAGATTAGGAGTAATTCGTTTTTATTTTTGATAATTTCATTTTTTATTTTGAGTAATTTAGTGTTTATTTTTTTGTAATGTAGATAATTGTATTTTATTAATTTAATTTATTTTATTTTATTGTAATGTTAGGTTTTATTGTAAGGCAGGTTAGGTTTTATTTTACAGGTAAATTTGTATTTATTTTAACTAGGTAGTTAGTAAATAGATAATAACTATTTTTTACTAACTAGTTTACCTAGTTAAAATAAATACAAACTTACCTGTAAAATAAAAATAAAACCTAAGATAGCTACAATGTAACTATTATTTATTTTGTAGCTAGCTTAGGGTTAATTTTATAGGTATGTATTTAGTTTTAAATAGGAATTATTTAGGTAATAATTGTAAGTTTAATTTAGATTTATTTTAATTATATTTAAGTTAGGGGGTGTTAGGGTTAGACTTAGGCTTAAGGTTACGTTAGGGTTTGGGTTAGGTTTAGAAGTTAAAATATTTATGTAGTGATGTGGGAGGCCAGAGGTTTAGGGGTTAATAGTTTATTTTAGTATATTTTGTTGTGGGGGGCTTGCGGTTTAGTGGTTAATAGGTTTATTATTGCGGCGGTATGGGCGGACGGCAGATTAGGGGTTAATAATCTTTAAATAGTGTTTGAGATGTGGGAGGGCGGTGCTTTAGGGGTTAATAGGTTTATTATATTGGCAAAGATGTCGGGGAGTGGCGGAATAGATAGGAGTTAATACATTTTATAAGTGGCGGCGATGTCCAGAGCGGCAGATTAGGGAATAATAATTTTATTTTAGTATTTGCGATGTGGGAGGGCCTTGGTTTAGGGGTTAATAGGTAGTTTATGGGTGTTAGTGTACATTGTGACAGTTTAGTTATGAGTTTTATGTTACAGCTTTGTAGCATAAAACTCATAACTACTGACTTTAGATGGCAATACGGATCTTGTCATTTTAGGCTGTACCGCTCACTTTTTGGCCTCACAGCAAAACTCATAATACCGGCACTATGGGAGTCCCATTGAAAAAGGACTTTTTTAAAAGTGCGGTGCTGACGTTGCATGACGGCCAAAAAGGTGTGCGGTACACCTATACCGACAAGACTTGTAATAACGGCGTTAGGGAAGAAGCATTGTTATGAAGCATAACGATAAATAAAAATAAAATAATAATAATAATAAAATAAAATAGAATAGAACAAAACTATCAATTAAACTGTAAGCACATGAGACCCCCTAAACCATCATTAACCTTTTATATAGGAGTAACTGCCAAATAAACAGGAGTAAGAATACTAACTTAATATACCTCATATATATTACGACTATTTGAGCAAATGTAGATATTGATCTCAAGTGTTCAATATCTTATGTCTTTGCGATCATTTTTTTATTTCCTCATTATGACTTATCAGGTGAAAAACTTGAGGGGATTGGACAGAACTTTACTCCTCCCATTTTACCACCTTAATAATGACCATCCCTAATGACTCCATTCTTAGTGAAAATTAATCACAGGCTAGAAGGCAAGGAGGCGGGATTCTCGCACATATTATCACATATATGATATAATATATAGAAATCTATGTATTTATGTATTTAAATAAATAAAATATATATGTAAATAACATTTTATTGATGATATTCCTTAAAAAAACTGCAACAATGACAGTATATGCATTTGACAATCCAGAATCCCTCAACGTTCTAAACAAGTTTTTTCATTTAGTGAATCCTCTCCACTGGATCTTTCACACTGTAGACATTTTCTTTTAATTTTCCTAAAATCTTTCATTCAGCCTACATGGAAATATTCTGGAACTGTGTATAACACAGCTTCATCTTCATGAAAAAGTTAATATGATTCCTCCACTGAAAGTCTATGAAGTTTTAAAATTCTCCTTGAAGAAATAATAGCTACAAGATATATGATTTTAATTTTCAAGGACCATGATGAAAGCATGTGTAAAGGCATAACCAGTGTTTCCTTGTACTAGAGATACATTTTAAAGTGGCATGACTGATATCTTTGAAGGATATATGTGCCCCTGGATAGCTGCATTAGTATTGGTTTGTCATGAATGCCCCATCCCTGAACTTTTAATAAGGGACATAAAATTGTAATATTAGTTTTTTTTATTATAATGGGAAGTTCATTTTTAAATGTGTGTTGTATAATGTTACTAGGGAAGATTGGAGCTGCAACATTTATAAATCAATAAGTCCAGCAAGCTCCCTACCTCCCCTGGCTGTTTTTTTAATTGTTTGAGGGTGGGGATTCCAACAATCTGCATCCAGACAAACTCAATATAAAACTCCATAGGAAGTAAGCACTCCTCTTATTGGCTACAACACATTCCTTTGATTGGTTCTGTTTTAGTCAAGTAAGAATAGTGGATTTTTTGCTATTGGCTGCCTTACCACAAGGCTGCTAATAGTTCACAGTGCCTAGATTCTGGCTGCTATTGTTCAGTGTCTAAGAAAGGGGAGGTTTTTATTGCTTCCCTTAATAAAGCAGACCTCCCAGAAAACAAGTATTGACTGTGCCACTGGGGATGGATGGGCTATTATCACTTAAGCACACTGAGCATGCTGTGATCCAGAGTTCAGAGCAACATACTCTTTCCACTGGAGTGTTCTAAGAGACTGCTGGAGTCTCCCTGCTAGAAGCTGGTTCCTTTCAGGACCCAGGAAGGCCACACTGACTGCAGGACTGATCACTTCTCCCTCCATCTACCTCTAGCAACACCCACCATGTGACATGGATACAAAGGCCTCCTTGACCAACGAGGAAGTATTGCAATTAATGTTGTTCTCTCTATTCTTATTCAGTGCAGAAACTATAGTATCAGAGTATTGGAGGACAATAATAGTAAGCCTAAAATCCCACATTTAATAATAGGCATCCAAACCCAATGACTAAGAATATACCAATCAGCAGAAGAAGCACCTTGTAAGGTGCTGATGTTATTCTCTATCCACTAAGACAAACTATATAGGATATCTCAAGACAACTAATACTATACCATTGCTAAAGGTCCAGAAGAGGGATTGAATGCAAAATCATTCACCTTGAATATATTCACTTTTTTTTTACTATAAACCGATATTATAAGCCCAATTACACTTAGTTCACATTTGTTGCTTTCTTTGCTATATTTTTTGTATCTAGTATACTTGGTCTATTGGAAGACCCTAAATACACGCCCACTTACACAATTTCTTCACATGCTGTATTTTCCCCAGCATTGTCCCCCTACATCACTTAAACTTTTTATTATCCTATCATAGGACTCTTATTTTTAGCACACTAACATTAAGCACCTATTATTCACTATAATTAAGTTTCTTTCAAGTTTCTCTGGGCTCTCTATGTTTCTAGTTTATGGATAAGTTTTTATTGTCCAGTAAGGCTACCCCTTCCAATATGCCTCCAAAGTCAAGGGACAAGAAAACCCGAAATAGTTTTGGTAGCTCAGATTTAGGCACTGAAGATAAGTCTTTTAGCAATAACTCCACTATTGAGACTGACTCTCTTGTTAACTAAATCTCTGACATTTTCACACCACAGTTTGCAGGTTTAAAAAAAGACCTTACATCTCTTACTACTAATATGAAACAATTCTCCAATAGGCAATCAGACATAGAATTTTTTTTTTGGATATAGACGATTTTCAACACTCCCAACAAGGTTTCATAGATCATCAAACTCTTCAATCTCGCTTAGATGAACTAGAAGACAGAACACAAAGAAATAATCTAAAAATAGTGGGGATACCAGTTTTCTGACCTTATGCATTTTGTTTCAGTATTACTACCCCAAGCACTAGAAATAGCAGAAGATGCAACTCCACTCACTATTGAGAGGGTTCATAGACTAGGATCCCTTATCACAAAAGACAATTCACAAACACCAAAAAGACCAATAATGGTGAGGTTCTTGAAATTTCAGGACAAGCTAAAAATCTTGGCAGCATATCGCCAACAATTGCCTTTAAATTTTAACAAAAATCATGTCCTGATCTTCCAAGATTACTCCACCGAAATTTTAAATAAAAGACACTTATTTGCCCCCCTCTGTACACAGCTAATTGACCTAGGATTTAAGGCTACTATGATATATCCAGCCAAATTGAAAATCTTTCACAATTCTAAAGTTGTTATAATAGCAGAGGAAGTTAAGAAATTTATAGATAATGTTAAAGTATAATGCGTCAAAGAACTTTTGCACTGGGAAATTCTATGTTGGATTGCTTAGTATGTTTTTCCCCAGTTTGCTCTGTTCTGTTTTAAACAGATATGAAGAACTCAATTAATCTTCTCTCATGGAACGTGGGGGGACTTAATTCCCCGATTAAGAGAAAAAGAATAGTTCAATATCTTAAAAAATTCTTTTCAGATATAATTTTTCTTCAGGAAACTCATTAGAACTGTCTGGAGGCAGACAAATTGAGTATTAGGTGGATTGGAAAGGTGATTTCGGCTCCAGCGGTGGGGAGGAAGAGAGGGTGGCATGTGTGTCTAATAAAAACTTTAAAGTGATCTCTCAAACCCAAGATAATGAGGGTAGATTTCTTATTTTAAAAATTGAAACTCAAGGTTCTACCTTTACTCTGTGTAATCTATATGCTCCTAATGAGTACCAACCGGTCTTTTGGGAAAAAAATATTTGCTAGATTAATACATTTTGTTGATACACAATTAATTGAGGGAGGGGATTTTAATTTTGTGTTTAATCCTTATTTGGATCTTCTTAATACTATACTTTGAATGCAAAGAGATATCAAAAGGAAGCAAAACTAGTGTCAAACTTTGCAAAAAAGCTTACGGCTAGATTACGAGTTTTGCGTTATGGGTGAAAAAGCAGCGTTATGGCTCTTTTTCACTACCACTGCTATTCCGAGTCTTGCAGGTATATCTGTACCGCACACTTTTTTGGCCGTAACGCAACATAACTTCCATAGCACCGGTATTACGAGTTTGCCTTTCCGGCAAAACAGTGAGCGGTACAGCCCATACCGTCAAGATCCGTACTGTAAACTGAAAGTCAATAGTTAGGAGTTTTGTGCTACAAATCTGTAACATAACTAAACTACCTATTAACCCCTAAACCAAGGCCCTCCTGCACCACAATGCCCATCCAAATGCCCTTTTCAGGGCAATAGGGAGCTTAGTTTTTTTAGATAGGTTTTTATTTGGGGGGTTTGGTTGTGTGGGTGGTAGGTTTTACTGCTGGAGGGTTGTTTGTATTTTTTTTCACAGGTAAAAAAGCTAATTTCTTTGGGGCACTGCCCCACAAAAGACCCTTTTAAGGGCTATTGGCAGTTTAGTTTAGGCTAGGGTTTTTTATTTTTGGGGGGGCTTTTTTATTTTGATAGGGCTATTAGATTAGGTGTAATTAGTTTAAATATATGATAATTTCTTTTTTATTTTGTGTAATTTAGTGGTTTTTTTTGTAATTTAGTTAATTGTATTTAATTAATGTAATTTATTTAATTGTAGTGTAAGGTTAGGTGTTAGTGTAACTAAGGTTAGGTTTTATTTTACAGGTAAATTTGCATTTATTTTAACTAGGTAGTTAGTAAATAGTTAATAGCTATTTAGTAACTAGTCTACCTAGTTAATATAAAAAACTTACCTTTGAAATAAAAATAAAACCTAAGATAGCTACAATGTAACTATTAGTTATATTGTAGCTAGCTTAGGGTTTATTTTATAGGTAAGTATTTAGTTTTAAATAGGAATAATTTAGTTAATGATAGAATTTTTTTTTTAAATTTATTTTAATTATATTCAAGTTAGTGGTGTTAGGGTTAGGGTTACGTTAGGGTTAGAGTTAGACTTTGTGTTAGGTTTAGGGGTTAATAACTTTAGTATAGTGGTGGCGATGTTGGGGGCGGAAGATTAGGGGTTATTAAGTGTAGGTAGGTGGCGGCGATGTTAGGGGCGGCAGATTAAGGGTTAATAACTGTAATGTAGGTGGCGGCGACATTGGAGGCGGCAGATTAGGGGTTAATAAGTATAATATAGGTGTCAGCGATGTCGGGGGCGGCAGATTAGGGGTGTTTAGACTCAGGTTCATGTTAGGGTGTTAGGTGTAAACATAACTTTTCTTTCCCCATAGGAATCAATGGGGCTGCGTTACAGAGCTTTACGCTCCTTTATTGCAGGTGTTAGGCTTTTTTTTAGCCGGCTCTCCCCATTGATGTCTATGGGGATATCGTGCATGAGCACGTAAAACCAGCTCAAAGCAGCACTGGTATTGGAGTGCGGTATGGAGCTCAATTTTGCTCAACGATGCAATATTGGCTGCTAACGCCGGGTTTAACCTGTAATAGCAGCGCTATAGGGAGGTGAGCGGTGGAAATAACTTGCAAGTTAGCACCGAAACGCTCATAACACAAAACTCGTAATCTAGCCGTTAAAACTTAAAGACATATGGAGGCTTCAGCACCCAGATGAGAGATCCTTTTCGTGTGAATCTAAGTCATTTAAAACTTTCAAATTACGTTAGGGTATCTAAAGGAATTTTGGGCCTTTAGCCCAGTATAGAATTATACACTAATAATCTCAAAAATAGTAAGTTTAAAATTTAACACTTTATTGAAGAAAGACAATAACAACAAAAATCTATTGTTGGGTGTCCAGAAAGGGAATATTACAACCAATCCTTATATTTAATATGAGCCCAACACAAATTTAAAAACAGAGAGGGCCATGAGGCCAAAGGGAAGTGTGTTAGTCGTAGGATAACTCCAAATTAGGGTTGGTTATTACTTAACAAGCATTAATCATTCGCATTATACTATGCTCAAGAAAAGTGGAAATTATCAAACCACCTACTATATAACCACACCGTATAAGGATCTCAGCAATCTATCTTATGTATACACACAGTGTTGGTTCACAATATTGGTAATGATTATATAATATAATGCTGAACGGATTGGCTGCAATTATATTGTTGACAATAAATTTGTCTAAGTCGCTATATAGTCTAAACAAAAGAAGAGCTAATTGTATTCAATATTCTCTTATATATACTGTATTCACAGTTCTGTATGAGTTTCAGCCAACAAATTAGACTATCTCTTTAAGAGCTAGGCAGTTGATTTAATCTCTGTTTCAATTCTCAACATTATAAAGATGTGTTAACAACATTGTTTAAAGCATTTAAAGCAAGCATTCCTATGCGTTCAAAGGTGTCCGTCTACCTGCAAACTTCATGGGGGTTACCCAGTCAGCCGATTTCTGGCTAAATACCCTAAATATTTATCAACACACACACCAAAACACTCATTATTGTGAATTGAGGTATACATTATGGTAATAGAACACCTTATTATTATTAAAGGATTAGTTGCAGAACTTGTTAAACTTAATCGTAAAATAACGCTAACAAAGCTGTGTATATTTCAACACCAACTTCCAATTTCTTAGTGTTAATCATTCGCTTCAATTCAAATATCTGTATTAAAGTAAAGCAACTATGTCTATAATCTATATTTAACAATGTATCAAAGTATATTGCACTGTGTGTTCAGCGCCTAACAATTGAAGCACACATTATCCCAATGGCCCCGCCCACCGACGCGTTTCATCACTAGCAAACATGACTTTGTCAGGGTACTAAGGCGGGCCAAGCCGTAAGACACAGCTTATATGCAGATGGGTTGTTATGGTTATCATTGTTAGTTTGCGGAAGTGTTACCCGCAAATTTGGCTTTGACAATCCATGTATGCCTAGAAGTATTTAGTGGATGTTGTGATACTCAAGTACAGATACATAGATTACAAGAAAACGTGATATAATAACAATCACCAATACTTGTAGTATGTTAAGAAAACTTTATTTTATTTTAGATACAATGTTTTTGTAATCAACAGTTTCTTGGGGTATATGAAGGATGCTTATTCAGAATATTATTTAACAAGTCCATTAATGTTCTTATCTTATTGTTTACAAGTCTCTATCATATAGATTGAGGAAATTTACCGAAGCTTATTTAACCCCTTAAGGACCAGCGACGTACCCTGTATGTCGCTGGCCTTTTTTTGGGACTTGATTGTTTTATAGCACGGTCTTCCCACCAGCATTGAGACTGCTCTATCCCACAAAGCCTGCTGGAGGGAGTGCATTAATAGCGTCTTCTTGCTAGACTTGTGCTATTATGTCCTGAAAAACCCCTTAACGACCAGTGACATACAGGGTACATTGTGGTCATTAAGGGGTTAAAATGCCTTATTTGGACATGCTCAGATTTCTCATTATGTTTCTACCCACAAAGACAAGACCTCCCTTTTGAGACAGTTGACAGATTTTGAGAAATTATGTACAGCTAAACAAGCACATTGCCGACTGATATCCAAATTATATAGAATACTCCTCACACCTGACGCAGAACACTTACCGACTTATACTGGGATATGGGGCAGAGACTTAGGCCAAGAACTAACGGTGGAAAACTGGAGAAATATCTTTGTTAATAACAAAACAGCATCGATTTCGGCTCAGGTGCAGGAAAGTAATTTTAAATTCTTGACCAGGTGGTATCTCACCCCAAGCAGACTGAAAACCATCTACCCATCCTCTTCGGGTAGGTGTTGGAGAGGCTGCCAGGAGGAAGGCACGGTTCTACACATATGGTGGGACTGTTCCAGACTCCAACTTTATTGGGAAGACGTCATAAAACATATCAATAAGACACTGGAGGTGGAGATCCCAATGGATTCTAAAATACTCCAATTTTCGGATCTGCCTCGACTGCACGACAGGGCGAAACACAAGCTGATGCTGACTCTGATCAGCGGCGCTAAAATACTAATACCCAGGCATTGGAAATCTACTCAATGCCCCTCCTATGAGGAATGGAAAAACCAGGGGGATACCTTCTTGCAGCTGGAACGTTATTATTATATCAGGTCCGGGTCGGTGGAGGTCCATGAAACAATGCTCCATATGTGGAGGCAGAAACTTGACAGGTAGATAGCGCCCTGTTCGGCCAGCTCACACTTGAGGACAGATGCCCCTCCCCCCCCCCCCCCTCTATCAATTGTTCATTCCTTCTCTCCGTATCACTCAACTTCCTGTTTCACCTCTAAGACAGAAAGCAGCATATCCAATGAGTAGTCCAGGTAGATGCCACGAGTCGAGTGGCAATACACTTAATCTCAATTAGTACTGTATAATAATGACTTATATTCTTGATTTACTCACACAACTAGGGCAAGTGCCCGAGCTTTAAGACAATAGATGTACCAGCTATGATAAGTTATGTAGAGTGTGACATCCATGATTGTAAAATGTAATACGCTAGGTTGTAGCATTTGTCTCACATGTCATCTCGATGTAAACCGTCCATTGTCTATATTCCTCTGTTTCATTGTAAAATTTGCAAATCACTTTAATAAAACATTTTTTATTTAAAAAAAAAAAAAATGCGTTATTTGGAAATATAAAGAATCCTTATGAGTATATCAAAGAATATTTGCATAGCTCTCAACTTGAAATTTACAATAACAAGCAAGACACGATTATAGTATTGATAACATAGCAAAAAACTCTCTTTAGGTTTTTATGTGAGTGTTTATGTTTATATGGCATTTGTGTTACTGGTTATTTAGATGGTATATAGTATCATATATTCTCATAGGAAGCATTTGAAAGACAAAGCCTCATTGAGGCCCATAGATGACATGGATTGTAACTCATGTATCCACCTACATTCTTTCTGAAGAAGCATTTTGGTTACATTCCCTTTTCTGCCAGTTCAATTGCAAAAAAATGTATATCATATTTACGGTCACTGTGAATTGCATTCATATGTTGCACAACTGGTACCGGTCTGTTCCACTTAATATCACCTAAGTGTTCTAGTACTCTAGTGCGTAGTCCAACATAGATCTATGGGCAGCTGCACATAGCGACATAAATAACCATCTTACATCTACAGTTGTTATGTTATATTTTTTACCAGTTATTGGATGTTCAAAACATTTAGTGGGTTTCATGTTATCACAGGCCTTGCAGTGGCTGCATTTAAAGAAGCCTTTGGTCCTATTCAACGAAGTTTCAGATTGCATCTTTTGAAAGTGACTATGCATTAAGATATCCTTTAGATTTCTTGAACGTCTGTTAGTTATCATGGGTTTGGATGGTAGAATCTCTTTAAGATCATCATCTTTTGAAAGGATGTGCCAATATTTATCAAAAAATCCTCTCATCTATTATGTTGGTCATCAAACGTGCCAATAATCCTAACAGGGTTAGTATCTTTAGTCTATTTTTAACAATTATTCAATAGTGTCCTTCTGTTAATAGCTTTTGCTCTTTGATATGCTTTTTTCAAACAGGCTTTGGGATAGACTCTATCCTTAAATCTCTTTCTTAGTTCACCTGCCTCTTTCTCAAAGTCCTCATCAGAGCTACAATTTTGTCTGATCCTAAGGTATTGGCCAGTGGGGATATCCCATTTCTGGCTTTTAGGGTGATGACTTTCCCATCTTAACAGACTATTTGTTGCTGTCAGTTTTCTATACAGTGTGGTCATCAGTGTACCATCTATTTCTTTAGATATCAACAAATCCAAAAAGGCAACAGACTTTTCATGTATAGTGTAAGTATACTTCATGCTAAAATCATTATTATTCATCCATTCCCATGAATTTCATGAAATCATTTTTGGTTCCAGTCCAAAGTATAAAGACATAATCAATGTATCTTAGAAATAATGCAATTGATAACATATAAGGATTCATATCCTCATTCAAAGTGCTGATCTGTTCAATCCAACCCAGGAAGAGGTTAGCATATGTGGGTGCACAGCATGTGCCCATTGCAGTACCCCTGTTTTGCAAATATATTTTATTGTTAAACAGAAAATAATTATGTTTTAAAATGAAGTGAAGAAGGTCAACAATATATTCGTCATGTGGACTTCCTAGGGTACTTATGGTTCTCAAAAATAATTTCACTGATGTAATGCCCAGCTGATGATCAGTGTTGGAGTATAGACTCTCCTCGTCTATGCTTGCCAAAAAAGTATACGGTTCAACATTCACATCTTGTAAAATATTTAAAGAATCCTTTGTATCTTGAACAAAGGAGGTTAATGTGTGGACAAAATGTCTGAGTTTTTTTTATCTAAAAAGATACTTATTTTTTAAGTGAGACAGCCATTACCCGACACTATCGGCCCGGGGATCTGAAAGGTTTTTATGAACCTTAGGTAGACTATAGAAAGTCGCTACCCATGGAGTCATATTGCACAGGAATTTAAATTCATCTTTTGTAATAACCCCTTGGCCGAAACCATCATCCAGCAATGATCTCAAATCTTTTGTAAATTTCAAAGTTGGGTCAAAAGTTAGGGTTTGGTAATTGTCCTTATTGTCAAGTATGTTTTGACACATATTAACATATTTTTAATTATTCATAAGGACAATATTTCCACCCTTATCAGCATTTTTAATAGTGAGATCAGAATTATCCTGAAATTCTTTGACAGCCATATGCTCTCTGTAGCTCAAAATTCTTTCCGGGATTATCATTGGAAGTAGGGTTTATCATATCAATCTCAGTTGTTACAAGGGACACACATTTATCAACAGTTGGATATTGAGAAATTGTTGGCATAAAGGTACTTTTTTCTTTTACTACACTAGTGTGTCTCTGTGTAGGATTTTCATCACTTTCATCCATCATATCAGTCAAAAGTTGCACCATGGCATAATCTTGTTCAGCAATACCAGAAGCACTTATTTCATTTCTTTCCAAGAGTTTGTGATATTCATGTTAAGCTAGTTTTCTTGCAAACAAATGAGTGTCCTTAATCCAATTAAATTGATCAAAACGTGGTGTGGGTATAAATGATAAACCTTTCATCAGTAGTGTATAGTGTTCTTTTTTAAGGATACATTTAGATACATTTATTATTTGGACATCCCCTTCCCCTTCTGTTTGTTGTAATGTGAGTTCTTGTGTTGTTGTCTCGTTCTTATTGACCGTTGTGGTGGAAATAGGTCCTTCTCTAAAAAAATCCTAGTGATAGTTGGTTCATTTGTTGGTATAGTATTGCTATTTGTAGCTACTGTCATGGTCTCTTCCTCTGAGTTATATGATTCAGTAGAGGATTTATCTGATCTATCTTGTCTATCCTTGCTTTGGAGATGTCTAGGTGTTCTTCTTTTAAAATTAGATTTGTAAATATTACCTTTTTGGTGATCAGACCAGTCTCTTTGTAATTTTCTATTTTTTTTTTCACTAAGTTCTTCTTTTAATTTGTCAATATGAAACTTGAGTTTCTGATCTAGAGCATCAAAATCTTTATGACTTGTATATTTATTTGTCTGTACTTTTGCATCCTCAATACGTTTATTTAGATGGCCATATTGTTTTCTCTCATACTCAAGTGTTAATTTCATCAAATCTAATGAACACTGAGTTAGTATTTCTTGCTATCTTGAAATAAATGTTTCATCATTAATGTGGAAAGAAGGGGCCAGTTGTATCCTTAAACCTCTCGGTATCAATTTGTTTTTCACATAATTTTCAAGGCTAAAAATCTCCCAAAAGGACTTAATCTGCTTTTTCATATTTTTAGCTATATTTCTAAAGGCCTCTTCAAAATTAGTAGCAGAAGGGCATACATTGCCCACATTTAATGTAAACATTCTTTCCGCTTCTATCTTCCATTGATCAAAATCAATTGTTGTAGATAATTAGTCAGCCATTGCCACTTATTCAATAGGTACCTGAATATACCCAAATTCTAATGTGAATTGAATCACTGATAAATACCAAATTACATTAGGGTATCTAAAGAAATTTTGGGCTTTTATCCCAGTGAAGAATTGTACACTAATAATCTCAAAAATAGTAAGTTTAAAATGTAACCCTTTATTCAAGAATATTACAACCAATCCTTATATTCAATATAAGCCCAACACAAATTTAAAAATAGAGAGGGACTTTCATTTAAAATTTTTATATGTTTTTGATTATTTTTATATGTTTTTGATTCATGAATCTCTTCTGAGTACTGAAATCTCTACTAAAATATTGGATATACTTGTTTTAGGTCACGCAATTATATCCCTTACAATTCAAGCAGCTCCTAATTGGGAAAAAAACAATGTGGGATGTTTTTCTTCCCTTCATTTCTATCTTCAAACATAAATTTTAGAAATTGTCTCTCCAATAAATGGAGAGAATTTAAAAGGTTGAATATTAATTATCTTCCGAAAACAGACATTTTTTGGGAGTGTGTGAAAGCCTTTCTTAGAGGTGAAATAATTGCGTATATGTCCAAAAGGAAAAAGATTATTGGTAAAAGAAATATTCAATTAGCTAACCAACTGAAAAACAAATATGTTAATTATAGAGAAAACCCCACTAGAACTCATTGGCTGGCCTATCAAAAGGAGAGGGAGACCTTCTTTAACCAACAATCATTATAAAACGATATTAAAAACAGTGCAACATTTAATAGGTATACGTCAAAATCTGTGAAATTTCTGGCTAACCTAGTTAAGAGCAGGAAACCAATAATTATATTTGAGCAATCACACTTAATGGGTCAAGTTACAACCTGCCTAAAGATATCCTTACCCAATTTCATAGGTTTTTTCCAGAACTTATATGCATCTGATACTATCAATATTGAAACGAAAGAAATTTTCTGTGTAAAAATTAAGTTACCTACACTATCGCAAGAGCAAGTATCAATATTAAATAATGATATTACATTGGAAGAAGTTACACAGGCAATTCATAAATCAGCCAATGGTAAGGCTCCAGGCCCTGATCAAATACCATCAAATACCATCCAAATTCTAAAAAGTATTAGAGGAGCAAATCTCTCCTCTCCTTGTCAGCCTCTATAATAATTATTTTATCCAAGGAATCAATCCATCTAGATATTTTACTGCATCTAATGTAGTACTCATTCTCAAAAAAGACAAAGTTCCTGATTCTATGGACTCCTACCAACCAATATCCCTCCTTAACACCGATTATAAGATGTTAGCTAGCATTTTATCCAATATATTAAAATTAATCATAGGAGATATAATATGCTCAGATCAAACAGGCTTTATGGGCTCCATGTACTAAGCAGTCAGCGAGCTACCCGCAACAAATCTCGCGTCCAAACTCGCAAACTGATATGTACAAAGCCGTCAATTATGTAAAAACTTGCATCTTTAAAATTGCGAGCGTACTTATCCGCCATACCTCGCTACCTCTCCATTTTTTACTGTAATTAGACACATTTGACCACCAACTCGCCAAAAACGAATGTACTAAAAAATCTATTTGTCCGCTCGCGTCAATCTCCGCCCCCACCTCGTTATTTTTGCCTCGCCACCTTTTAGGTGGCGGGCAAGGTACAAAACAATAGGAAAGCCACTAGACGCCAGTCTATACATATATAAAAGGCAGTAATATCAGCATTGTACTTACATTGTTCATTTCAGCAGCTATGGAGAGAATTCTGTTTTTGTTTATTCTCCGTTTGATGCAAATCCGGGCTAGAAGACAGAATACTGGAAATGTAGCTAATCGTATCGTTAGAAGAAGGAGAGTTCGAGTCCCCTGTGTATTCCTTCCACGGGTTGGTTTGCACGGCCTTTCTGACCGAGAGATCATACAAAGATTCCGGCTTGATCGTGAATCGATATTACACCTGTATCGAGAGATTGAAGATCATTTGGAGCCGATGACTGCTCGTTCACAAGCTATTCCGGGACTTCTGAAACTATTAGCGGCATTGCATTTTTTTGCAACAGGCTCCTTTCAGGCAGTTTCTAGCATCATTATTGGAATGAGTCAATCTGCTTTTTCACGCCACTTATCCAAAGTAATAGGGGCTATGATGGTTATTTTTCATCAATATGTTTGTTTGCCATCTACCCCTGAAGAATGGCAATCTATCAAGTCAAATTTCTATAGGATGGCTGGGATGCCCAATGTCCTAGGTGCCATAGACTGTACCCATGTTGCTGTAAGACCACTTCAAGCTCGTGAGGAGATCTATAGGAATAGAAAGCATTTCCATTCCTTGAATGTCCAGATGGTCTGTGACCCCAACATGAGGATTATCAGTGTCCGTTCTAACTTTCCTGGCTCCTGTCATGATTCTTACATTTTAAGGCAGACTGGGTTATACCGGAAGTTCGAGGAGGGAAATATGCCTGACGGATGGCTTCTAGGTAAGCATAACTGGCGTCTAATATGTCTCTCATTTCAATGTACCAAAATTGCGCCCAATTTGTCGACTGTAATCTGTATAGTTTAATTGTATTGTATAGTTCTGAATCTTTATAATTATTCTTATATTAATATTAATATTTATTATATCTTCTATTAGGAGATGGAGGGTACTCATGTACAGAATGGCTGTTGACTCCCTATAACAACCCACAGTCCAGAAGTCAAGTACGTTTCAATGAAGCTCACCGATCTACCAGGGGGATTATTGAGAGGACTTTCGGTCTTTTGAAAATGCGGTTTCGATGTCTTGATCTTTCTGGTGGTGCTATGCAGTATGCACCAGAGAAAGTTGCAAAAATTATATTGGTTTGCTGCATACTGCACAATATTGCAATTAAAAGAGGCTGTCCATTAGAAGATGAAGATCCAATAGATGCTGATGATTTACCAGAAGAAATATGTGTAGAACAAGCTAATAGGCGTGGAAATGCAACAAGGGACATGGTTTCAGAACAATATTTTGTGTTTGAGGATTAAAGTTTCAGTTGATCAATAAAAAACTTTCTTTATTAACTTGTCTCCATTTTTTTTAAAAAATTAAGGTTATTAAAAATCACTCATGATAAACAGTTAAATACATAACAGTTGTTGCTCTTCAATTATCAAAGGTTTCAAATAAATAAAGTTTGTGATCAAAGTTATTACAGACAATATTATAGGTAATACATTGTCTTTGTGACATCACACTAGTGTCTACAGCTGCTCTCACTCTTTTACATATGTGATTATTGTAATGTAATCCCTCCATAGCTGATGCTAATTCATTGTATTGTGTCATTGAATTGTAGCTGTAACAAGCGACAGTATATTCAACAGTGCTTTATGTAATCAGATTGGATTTTTGAGTTAAAAAAGACTTGCTAATTTTATTTATTTTATTCTAACCTCTATTTTTAACAGCTACTAGGTTTTCCCATATTCAAATAAATACCTTAAGGGCTTACTCTTAGCACTTATTTTCTTAACCTTTATAATATATTTTTGCATTCAAGATTTGTTAAAAGAATAGTGGCATATAGAAAATAATGGCAAAATAAATTATTTTATTACAAAATTATAATCTTTAAACATTATATATTAACAATTGTAAACCAAAGTAACTTTTAATACATATAAACACATCTGAAAAAAAAGGAAATGTTTAGAAACCAAATAACAATTGTAAACCAAAATAAATTCTAATACATATAAACACATATGAAACAAAGAAAATGTTTAGAAACAAAATAACAATTGTAAACCAAACAACATTTTTAATACATATAAACACATCTTAAAAAAATTAAATGTTTAGAAACAAAATAAAAATTGTAACCAAAATAAATTTAATACATAAAAACACATCTGAAACAAATAAAATTTTAGAAACAAAAGTAACTATTGTAAACCAAAGTATAAATGTTAATACATATCAACACATCTGAAACAAAGAAAATGTATAGAAAACAAATATCATTTGTAATAACTATAAACATCGATATTTACAAACCTTCATAAAATACATTAATCTACATATACATTATATTTTTCTCTATTTTTCGGGGATACATATCTATATCAATGCGCTAATGATTGACATAACGATTAATCACGTCATCGTCTAACATGTCGCGTCCTGAACCTTTTGGTGCTGGAGAATTGGTGATATTAGTTTATGCCATGGATAAATATTTCCCTAAACGGATTGGTGGTGTGAGGGGAGTGAGACAGGAATGCAGAGACAAAATTATATACGAGATGCTGAGAAGAATGCATCGTATTTCAAAAATTAAAAGAACTAGACGACAGTGTCTTAGAAAATATAGTGATTTGAAGAGAAGAGAACCGAAGTACTATAAATCGATTCGAAGATTGATAAGGACATGTAAGTTTCCAAATTATATATGAAATAATTTTTAATTAAAAATAAAAAGGGTTTATTTTTGAACTGCGTCATCATTGACGAATCCAGGAAAATAATATTTTCTGAGTGTTACTTTGACTATATTAGTATATACAATTGCAAAAAGTTACAAAAGTAAGCATGCAGAACTGAGTTAGTAGATTAAAATTTAACTATATTACTATATACACTTAAAAGGTTAGAAAACTTAGCATACAAAAATGAGTTAGTAGAGTAAAATATAACTATATTAGTATATACCATTGAAACATGCAGAACTGAGTTAGTAGAATAAAATATAAATATATTACTATATAACATTGAAACATGTTAGAAAAGTAAGCATGCAGAACTGAATGTTTTGAAAACAAAAAATTACTTGGAATAATTAATTAAAAAATTTTATTACAAATTTTATTATATATATGTTTATAGATATGAGAAGTAGGAGAATGAAGTGTGCACACCCACCACGCTACTTAAGGTCAATGTTGGTGCAAACACCCAGAAGTGAAGCTCTTTCTCCACCTTTGCCAATATCACTATTGGATATTGAATTATCTCCAAATCCATATGAAATTTGTCATAAAAACACACAGACCGGTAATGACTTATTTAAATTTTAAATCATATATTTTAGGTTTTGGCTTAAAAAGTTTTAGCATGCAATATTAATCAAGTTGCTAATTTACTTCTATTATCATTTTTTTCCTCATTAACTTTCTATCTTTATTTGAAAAAGAAGGCATCTAAGCTAAGGAGCCAGCCAATTTTTGGTTGAGCACCATGGACAGCACTCTTTGATTGGTTTCTGTCCAATTAGCAAGTACAACACAGTTGGTTCACCAAAAATGGGCTGGCATCTAAACTTAGATTCTTGCTTTTCAAATAAAGATACAAAAGAATGAAGTAAAATTGAAAGTTTATTTAAATTGCATGCACTATCTGAATCATGAAACTTAGAAATTGGGTTCTGTGTCCCTTTTAATGATTATTATTATTATTGTTTTAAATAATATATACAAGGTTTTTGATTAATAGTTTTCTATCTTTATCTTTGTAATTTCGTTCATAGATATTACCATGGAAGGACATGGAAACTAGTATGGAAATGAAGAATTTCAAAAACCTGATAGTGTGACAATATTTGAAGCATTGACTTCAGATGATACTCAACCAAGGATAGAAGTTTTACCCAACAATGATGTTAGATAAAGGTATGTTTCATACTCAGTAATCTTAAATCTAAGAAAATCCAAGTTTTAACTAATACATATTGTATATTTCAAATAGGAGTTGGCTCAGATGAAAAGCTTTAAAGGAGTGGACATAAGTGTAGAAGCTAATATAGTAGATAACGTAGATAACAGCACATCAGGAGGTAATATTTGTGATGAAAAACCCTATCATACATTGAAATATGTATATGAAAATTGAATTAAAATTTGCTTTGCATTTATTTTTCTACAGATTTATCTTCAACATCAACTATTGAAACTGCAGACAAAAGTACTCAGAGTTGTCTAGAAGATCATGTTAACAAAAAAATTCTAAAATTAGGGCAACTTGGGAATGTTAATGGAGCAAGTAGATTTTTTATACCGTAAATATGTAATTTGATTTCATTTTTGTTTTGTCATGATTAATAACTGAGAAAAACTTTTGTGTTGAAGAATCAAAAGTGAGTTTGAATTTATGTAAATAAACGTTATTTTTGGCCATAAAAAAATTTGTCTTTATTAAATAATAACATTTTAAACTTAAAGGGACACTGTATCCAAATTTTATCTTCTGTGATTCAGATAGAGCATGCAATTTTAATCAACTTTCAAATGTACTCCTATTATCAAATTTTCTTCATTCTCTTGGTATGTTTATTTGAAAAGCAAGAATTTAAGATTAGATGCCGGCCCATTTTTGTTGAACAACCTGGGTTGTCCTTGCTGATTGGGCAGCACCAATAAACAATTGCTGTCCATGGTTCTGAACCACACATTTGCTGGCTCCTCAGCTTAGATGCCTTCTTTTTAAAATAAAGATATCAAGAGAACGACGAAAAATTGGTAATAGAAGTAAATTAGAAAGTTGCTTAAAATTGCATGCTCTATCTGAATCACAAAAGAAAAAATTAGAGTACAGTGTCCCTTTAAAATACACCAAAAATAACTTAGTAAACAATATACAGATTAAAAAAATGAACAGTGACTAACATTTTAAAATTTGAGTACAGTGTCCCTTTAAAATACACCAAAAATAACTTAGTAAACAATATACAGATTAAAAAAATGAACAGTGACTAACATTTTAAAATTTGAGTACAGTGTCCCTTTAAAATACACAAAAAATAACTTAGTAAACAATATACAGATTAAAAAAATGAACAGTGACTAAATAATACAAAATGTTCACTCCAGACGTGGCCTCTTTGGGTCTATTGTAGCCTCCCTTTCACTGACAATAGCCAACAGAGATTGTAATGTCCTTTCGCTGATGGTTAAAGCTCTGTTAATTTGATGGTTTTTCTCTTCATCCATCTGCCTCTGCCACTGGAACATCTCTCTTTGCAGCTGTAATTTCTGCATCTCTATCTCATTCCTTTGCATTTCTATTTCCATATTTTTTTCTGACAGAGCAGCCCAGCGGTCAATATTTGTGTTAATAATATGTTGCATTTCTCTGTGGTCCTCTCTGTATTGCCTTGCCAGTGTCAACATTTCCCTCAATGCAACATCGCCCAATAGTCCTTCTGCCGGTGTATTGTCAATATTTACACCACCTGTTTGCAGTGCAATTGGTGGTGCCTGTGTTTCAACAGGTTCCTCAATGTTTTCTGGTGTGTGAATTTCATCCGGTTGCGCATCTCCCAAATCTTCAAGAATATCTGGAGTCTCACTTCCATCATTCCCTCCTGGTGGTTCATCTTGAATGGGATTTTCCACTATCGGCATGAGATTGATAGTGATCTCCCTTGATGAGTTTTCTTCTTCTAGATCAAGACATAACAAATTGTTAGTAAATAAAAATAAATTGTTATAAAAACACTTGCAGAAATAGAATAGAAGGAGAGAGCTGATACAACCGTCATACACCAATATATATTTATACATATGTGATACATACCATCAAATAATGGAGATGAATGTCCAGTCAATCGCTGGAAAAGACGTCCCAAATCACCTATAGAAAAATAAATAACATAAAAATAAATAAATAAAATGTTTTTTTTGTCAATGTAACGATATATTCAAAATTATTAATGGAAATGTATTTTGCAATTAACTGGACACTGAAGCAAAAATAATCTTTTTGAGAATAAGATATATTGCATGGAATTTTTATCAGCTTTCTTATGTAATACTATGATCAATTCTCAAAAAGAAAATGATACATTTTAAAACCATTAGAAAGTTGATTAAAATAGCATGCATGCTCTACACGAATCCTCATTTAAAAAAATTGGTACAGTGTCCCTTTCATGAAAATCTATGATCATTGCTATTTGAACTTCAAATTACATTCCATCTGTAAAAGATCTCGAAATAGAATATGTCAATAATGACATTTGACATTTAAATGATAAAAGAGATAAAACACACAACATTGAAATTATTCATTTGTAAAGTACTTACCAGTTGCTCTACCAACACCAGTTTGTGGAGTGCTGGTCCTTAGATCAGGTAGTGTGTCCGCCGAGGAAGTTGTGTGTGTAACATTAGATGATGAGCGTATTAATTGTCCATGTGTAAAACTGGCCGAAGGTCTGAAAACAGCAGCACTGGGTGGTCTTGAAACCGCAGAAGATGAAGTAGAAGTAGAACAAGTGGGCACTTCGTTACTCCTCACAGGCTCTGCTTGTGATGTTGGCATCGCTTTAAAAAAATAAATAAAAAAAATTAGGTTTATTTTTATTTCTAGTTGAAACTGAAAGCTAAAAGTGTTAATAATAATAATTACAGCAGAGAATGCATTTATAAACATCTTTCTAATTTAATTATATTATCTAATTTGTTTTATTCTCTTGATATTCTTTGTTGAAAAGCATTTGATTGATGCACAAAGAAGCCTCGTGTGATTGGCTCAACATGTGTATTTATTTTTCTTCAACTAAGAATATCTAGAAAATGAAGCCAAAGAAATAATGGAAGTAATATGTTGTTTAAATTTCAATTCTCTATCCGAATCATTAATAAAAGATTTTGGGTTTAGTGGCCCTTTAAAGGGACATGAACAAATATAATTACCTTTACAAATTGCATAAGAAAATGCTTTTTCAAAATATTTAAATGTATTATGTTTTTGCATTCATTGGATTTTTATACTTTGAGGAAAAGCAAATCTATACAGGCACAGTAAATGATCATTGTTTGATGCACATAGATGGTTCATGTGACTGCGTCAACTATGTGCATAGCTATATCTGAAAAAAGTATGTTTATAAAGCGGAGAACAATTTGGAAAGATGTTAACAATAATATTCTATAGTCAAATAACGCAACAATCCCTTATACATATATGCGACATAAATGATTACAGTATTTGGGGCCTAAATGGCTTGTACAATCCCTTATACATATGCGACATAAATGATTACAGTATTTGGGGCCTAGATGGCATATAGGATACTAAAGCGTAAGAAGTCAGATAATGTTATTTTAAAGAAATATATATGGAGACAATGACCTATCATAACTTTAAAAAAAACATTTACGTCAACTATGTTGTACATTTACCTCTTAAATCACTGTCACAATCATCCGTTATGCCAGTGATGATCTCTGGTCCCAGACGCTGAACAAGCTTCTGTTCATAGTCATTGAGGTCGGCCACATATGCTGGTCCACCTCCGGTAGCACGTGCCGAATTTTTTTCTCTGGCCAATTTAGCTTTGGCGAAGCGTTTAATGTCGTTGTAACGCTTCTTCAGCTGATCGACATCCTTTTTTCCTGGACCCTGGGCACTAACAGCGTCGCTGATCCTTTGCCAGATCTGCTTCCTTCTAGAAAAATTGTCTGTTTGACACGACATCCAAACAAATAATCATAAGAGTCAATAATCATGTCAATCAAAACGACGTTTTGCTGATGAGAAAAGTGAGGATTCTTGGATTTTGAAGCGGTTTCAGATCCAGATGAAGCCATATCGAAATTGTAAATAAAGATCACAACAACGAGCGCTCTGTAATTACTCTCCAAAAATTTTGGAACAATAATACAGTTGTTTAGAAAAGTTGTCCATTTATAGGAGCAAAATTCTATTCCCGCGTCTACTATGACGTTCATGACACCTTACATGTCACGTGTTAACAATTGGCCAGACAATTGAACTGAAAGTTAAATACATCAGCTTATTCGCGGCGAGCGAGGCGTCAAATTTATCAATATTCCGCCACTGCTCGCGGCGGGCTAGAGGTGTCTATTTATTGTGGGATTATTAGTACATAGCTACAGCGGACACCATTTCGCCCGCGGCGAGTAACGGCGAGTTTAGCCGCGTCTAAAATGACGGATGAATTGACGGCTTAGTACATGGAGCCCTATGTCAGGTAGAACTTCACAGAAGAATATTAGACTAGCTATGCTGCTAAATGAACATTTTACATCCCAACTTAAAAGTAAGACTAACATTCAGCATGATTTTGCATTACTCACCATTGACGCTGAAAAAGCATTCAATTCCATATCCTGGGATCATTTATTCACATCACTAGAGAAATTTGGTTTCACAGGTTGCTTTGCTAGTTTTATAAAACTTATATATCAAAATCCGATCTCACAACTAAGCATTAATGGAAATCTCTCACCAAGTATAACTTTATATAAAGGAACCAGACAGGGCTGCCCTCTCTCTCCGCTCCTTTTTAATATTGCCATAGAACCCCTAGCTGTATTATGCAGGAAAACCTTAGAGGGTATATTAATCAGAAAAAAGATTCATTCTATCTTTATATGCAGACGACATCCTCTTCTATATGGGGAATACTAAAATAAATATACCCCTAATATTAGATATAATTGCGGAATTTAGTAAGTTTATAAAATCAATTTTTAAAAATATGAATTACTGTGGATAGTGGATAGTGTAAAAGAAAGACAGTTTACTGTTAAATCCTTTTATGCAAGCTGACAGAAAAATCAAATATTTACGTATATTCCTATCAAATAATCTGACTGATTGGTATGATCTTCATTTTTCTCCATTATGGCAAAAATGCTTACTTCTTCTTCATAATTGGTCTAGATTGCATTTATCTCTATCTGCTAATATAGCTCTTATTAAAATGATTATATTCCCTAAATTATTATTCACAATTCAAAATATTACAGTCTTTTTGTACATTCAAGATATTAAAAACTTCAATTCTCACTGTTCTCGGTTTTTATGGGGCAAAAGGAAAACTAGCATCAGAATATCTTGCTATTCTAGTTACAAGACAAATGATCTTAAAAACCTGGAAGGACAAAAAGGATCCAACTATTTCTGCTTTTATTAAAGACATGTTATTCTAACTGGCAGTTGAACAACAAGGCCCATTGATATACTCAGATAATAAATTAAAAGCTTTTTTATCAAAATGGGAGAAAGTTATACTGTCACTCCCTATCGAGACTCAAATGCAAATCTTAGATCCTTTCCGTGCCTCCCCTCTCTTCCTTTAAATGCTGCACCTGGATTGCTTTCCGTCGCATTGGCGACAGATTTTGATATAGAAAGGGAAATTTTTATTTTTTATTCATGTTCCTGTTTTGTATTCACCTGTTTATTTTAATATTTCATTGTTTATCTTGATATAAATGACAAAGACAGGATTTGACCATTGCAAGTGAACGCTGTATCTTTGTATCATATGGTTAGAACTGGGATCTGCCCAAATGTTGCAGCTTTAAGGTACCAGTTGTGAAGTTCCTATGTTTTGAGCATTCAAAACACATTCATCTGGTATATTAGAAACATGTCTTTTTTACAGAGAATAATCAGTTTTCAGTAGCTTTTGTGACAAAAAATATTTTTCTCCATTTACGTTCCAATGATGTACTTAAAGTAATTCAGATAATTAGAAGGATTTCAATATTTTTTAGGAATAAATAACTGTTTTTATGTTTTTGAAAATTTGTTCATAGACATTTAATTACTAGCATCAGAAACTGGAAAGTCATCACCTTCATATCAATCTGATAAGGTAGATGCTTGTTTTCAAGCCCAACGTCTTAAAGCAATATCTTAGTATGAGTTTCAGCTTAAACATTTTTATAAACTGAAAAAAAATCATAATGGCTCCATTTATCAAGGTGTTGAAGTTGCTTTGGAAACCAAAGAGTGGAGGCTCAAACGGACAAGCTAAAACACTACTTAAGAAGCAGTAACTTTAAGAATGCTTCTACTTCACCTCTCTGCCATCTCAAGTGTAGTGAAGTTAAATAATAATGGTCAGATCTGACTAGATGATTGATAAGCCCTGGCTCATACAATTAGTTAGAAGAGAGCAGGGGGAGTGGCTTCACAAGTATTTGCTCACTGCAATGCTGGACCTTTTGAACCTTGTACACCCGCAGTATGATATGTGGAGCCTATTGCATGGATCTCAATAAATGTGTTATTTCAGCTTGTTAAAACATCCAAAATGTTAACTAACACACTTTAAAGGGACATTAAACCCAAATTTTTTCTTTCATGATTCAGATGGAGAATACCATTTTAAACAACTTTCTAATGTACTTCTATTATCTAATTTGCTTCATTCTCTTGATATTCTTTCCTGAAAAGCATATCTAGATAGGCTCCGTAGCTTCTGATTGGTGGCTGCACATAGATGCCTCGTGATTGGCTCACCCATGTGTATTGCTATTTATTTAACAAAAGATATCTAAAGAATGAAGCAAATTACATAATAGAAGTAAATAGCAATGTTGTTTAAAATTGTATTTAATCTCATACTTCCATCCATGTGTCCTATTTTGGGACTTCTCCATTAAGAGTAGTTACCTGCTTACAGTTCCTATTCCTATCAGATGTTTTCATCAACCAATAAAACATCCTCTACACCTAACTCAGGTGCTTAATCTAAATTGTTTGTTACCTTCAAGCAAGTAAGCAGCAATCCTCAAGCTGCCATGGAAACTACTTCTACTAAAGATTTCTTTGCTGTTTTGAGCTATCTTCACCTTTGGATTTATTTAGCAAAACACCTCTCTGGCTTGCTTTGCCAGTGTAAGCTTTCTTCAGAAAGGTACCTCTACTGCAATCCTCCTGCTGTTTAAAAGTCAAACCTTTTTGCTTCTCCAAATAACTACCTGTTAGCTGCTGCTGGATTTTCTCTCCTGTGCATTGCATCCAGGGACTAAGGCTGTCATTGCAGAGAAGCTGATTCCAACTGCTGAATAGCTCAGAATCTTGACATGCCCATCTCACACAGTGTCAGCAGCAAAACAGCTCCACACTTCCAGCTAATTCAGCCACTCTGAAGCTATACACAGACAAAGCTACAAAGTATATCATTTTAAGTACTAACAAAGTAAAACCAGCTAATTCCTATAGAACTACATTGCAGTATTTAGTTCTTAAGGGCTTGCTAACAAAAATTCCTAATAGTTCTTATACATTCTGTTAAAAGGGTCTATTTCTTATGTAAAGATAACATCTGACACCATGGGGTCGAATTATCAAGATCCGAATGGAGATTTATGCCCCTTTAGGCTCGCCAAAAACAGAAGTTATGAAGCAGCAGTCTAAAGACTGCTGCTCCATAACTTGTCCACCTATCGGGTTGATTGACATCCCCTGCTAGCGGCCGATTGTCCGCGAATCTGCAGGGGGCGGTATTGCACAAGCAGTTCTGGTGAACTGCTTGTGCAATGATAAATGCCGACAGCATATGCTATTGTCTGTATTTATTTATCGATGTGCAGCAGACATGATACGCTACATTGTATCATGTGCGCTTGCACTTTGATAAAAATGCCCCCATGTCTGTTACATGGTAGGCAGCTTTTTCTATTAGAAGTAGGCACTTTGGGCTAAAACATAACATAGCGAATTGCAATAAATAGAAAAGAACACATCATTTCAATGCCTACTTAGAATACAATACAAATCTTACCTTGCACGTTAGCCCAAATCACAATGTTAACAACTTGAAAATAAGATTAATAAAATGAAATTTCATATCACAAATGTAAAGAAGGATTTGAAAATAGAAATGTATGTGCCAAAAGGCATTTGCAGCTAAAACAATTAGAAGCAAACAGCTGCTATAAATTAGCACTTCTCTTAGTTGAGGTCGCTGATAGCTTCAGTTCCTCTTCAACTGTATATCCAAACTTTATTTAACAGTCTTTTCTGCAAACAGTATGAAGTCCAGTGGCTGGAGCAGCGATCTCAACAAAGGGTATACATTTGCAACTTTTAAAAGGGAGGAGAAAGCAACAAACAATAATTAAGTAGTGAATCTAACAAAGAATATACGTAGTCCAACAAGCTGAGGTTGAAGGGCAGGAGAAGGCAGAATAGTCATTAAAGTGACAGGACAGTCAAAACTTGCTTGATACTGATAGTACATGTCATTTTAAGACACTTTTAAATGTACTTCTTTTTTCAAATGTGCTTCGTTCTCTTGGTATCCCCTGTTGAAAATTAATATGCACATATCCTACACTAGTGGGAGCTAGCTGCTGATTGGTGCCTGCACACATTTGTCTTTTATGATTGGCTAATTAAATGTGTTCAGCTTGCTGCAGGTCGTGCAATGCTGTTCCTTCAGCAAAGTATTCCAAGAAAACAAAGCAAATTTGAAATTAGAGGTAAATTGGAAAGTTGTTTAAAATGATATGTTCTATCCTAATAGTGAAAGAAAATATTGGGGTTTCCTATCCCTTTAAGTCAGAGAATACATGGATTACAGGGAAAAAGAACCACAATAATCTGGCAAGGAGTAGCATCATGAAGTATATTTTTATAAGCTCACTAACAGCACATGATCAGGTCCAGGTCAGAAACATTCCAGATAATTAGGTGATTTTTCATGGTAGCACTAAAGCACAAGCAGACAAAGCTATTTCTGAAGTGTCAAAATAACAGAGCAAAGTGATATGGCACCAGAGACCCAAGTGCAAGTTCAGACTATGGGGTCAATGTATTAAAGGGACAGTACACTGTAAAATTGTTTTTATATTTTTGTATTTTCAATGAAATTACATTTTCAGGTTTATTTGTGTATATGAAGTAGCTGGTTTTGTACTTTTAAACCACAGCCTATTACATTGGGTTGAGCTTCAGGTAATATCATATCTCACTTGCTTCCTTGGGGTCAATTTATCAAGCCCCGTACAGAGCTTGAAACCCAGTGTTTCCCCAGAAGTTATGAAGCAGCGGTCTGAAGACTGCTGTTCCATAACCTGTCCGTCTGCTCTGAGGTGGTTGATTGGCGGTTGATTGCTAGGGTATCATGTCCACTCACACATTAATAAATTGACCCCCTTATCTTATATTTGTCTGGAAAACTAAAGCTCAAAACTTAGAGAGAACAATGGGAAATTGTAATTTTACTATTTGACTATCCTGCACCCCACTGAGTGTAATTTCTTCTGCTGGTTGTGTTTAATTAGGTTATTTAATAGCTGAGACTCCAGTATCAAAACTTTTAGTATAGGTTAGGAAGCCACAAGCTAAATCAGCTATTTCAAAGACCAAAAAAGAAGTAAAGGAGCTACTTGTAAACAATTTAATTAACTTTAGCAGGTAAAAATGGATCATTGGGAACAATTTAAATGGGAGAAAATTTTGTTGTGAACTGTCCCTTTAAATGTCATGTCCACCCGACATCGCTAAACGCTGACAGCCTACGCTGTTGGAATTTAACATTGCACAGACATTTCTTGTTAAATGCTTGTGCAATGCCACCTGCACATTTTCAGCGGAATCATATCTGATCGGGATGATTGCAGTCCCGAGAAATCTTGTGACCGCTGCTTCTTAACTTATATTTCCAGAGAGCCGGAAACTACGGGTGGAGATAGCCGCATCAGTTGCTTATTAAATCTCCCCCCATTAGTCAAGTGTAATTACTTACAAGGTAATTACAGAGGTAAAAAGTATATTAATATAACAGTGTTGGTTATGCAAAACTGGGAAATGAGTAATAAAGGGATTATCTATCTTTGTAAACAATACAAATTCTGGAGTAGACTGTCCCTTTAAATCACTGGCGGTCCGGTAATGGAAAAGTACAGAAAATTTAATAACCGCTTATTCCCTAAGGGGATTATTTTTATGGAAACAGAGAAGCAGCTGGATATCATCTTGAACTGAAATAAAGTAAAAGTAGTAGCTAATAGGTATGTGCATTTGTTTTTTTTCTGTAACAAATGCAGAAGTAACAGACGAATGAGGCTTGCTGCAGCTTACTTCCACATTTGTTACGAAATGAAAAAAAAAATGCACATACATAGTAGCTAATTCTACAGGCCAGCAGCAGCACAGAGCTGGTCTAATCTACTCTAATTTACCAGAGCTCCCTATTTTGCAATATGTTTTAATATATGTAATATCTACTTTTAGATTACCAGCAAACATATTTAAATAGGTCAGTAAGCATAAGTATTGTACTTGTGTTTTGGTTCTCCTTAGACTGACAAATTCTGAGATAATTAATATAATTAACTTAATGGGATAAATGCATGTTGTAGTTACAATATCTGAACCAGGGAACATGGAAATCAATTTGGAGTTGAATAGGTTTAAAACATTGTCTTGAAGTGCACTTATTTAGAAAAGTGTAGTTCCCATTAAAAAGAAAAAAAAAATCAAAATAACATCCACAAAATGTCAAAATATGCAAGTGCTAGAAAAGCCATTGTATTCAGGTTTTGATTAAAGGCAAAGTAAACCTATTTTTTTTTAACTACAATGCTTCAAAACATATCAAAAGTGCTAAAAGGCTAGATTACTGAGTGGAGCGCTTTGGCGAGCACGACATTTGCGCTCCACTCAGTAATTCCCGGTGCACGCAAATGTGCGCTGGTATTACAAGTTGAGCACGCTTTCATAGGTTCCAATGGGATCTTCATTCTGATGCCATCAGACAAGGCAAAGAACCTAGCACAGTGCAGGGGTAAGTCGCACAGCGTTGGGCAGAAAATTTACAATATATATGTATATATTTATGTGTTTACATGTGTATATACACTTATTAACACATAAATATATATGTATATAAGCATATATGTATATATTTAAAGTATAAAACACAGTCCCAATAGACCGTTATGTAAAGGCACTTTTCAGTTTCTAACACCCACATCCCCTCACTTTAACCCCTTATAAATGCTTCAAGCTTGCGGTAGCATTAAGCAGTCACTTGTAATGGCTGGTTAATTAACATGCGTCCATAAATGGGCAAATTTGCCCCTTTACGGGCGCAGGTAAAATTAGTGCTTCACTTGTAATCTAGCCATAATTGTTTTGCGAGGGCTAACTTTACACACCATCAGGTGCTACTTGCTGGCTTGTATCGGCAGTTTCTCCGCCGTTAGCAAACCATTTTTTTAAAAGTTTTTAGAAGGTGGATGGTACAGTCATTTAGATGCCATACCTCCTGCATCAAACTGAACATACAAAAGCTGTTTTGCATTAAGCATATTGATCTAGGCATTTAAATAGCTGTGCCATCAGCATTTAAAAAACTAAAAAATAGGCTTGCTTCTGTGTGCTTGCAGAGTGGAACCAGTGGCATGTAGAATTAGCACTTGCAAAACTTTTGGGAATTGCTAGTGCATATTGCAGTATTTTTAAATGTATTTGAATCTGAATCACAGTGATTGTTTGATCAGTGCAAGAGCTAATTTATATTTGTCAAAGGAAATAAGATAAGAAGACTCAGAAAGCTTTTAAAGGGATACGTCCCTTAACGAAAAGACAATAAAAATATTATTTTAATGGTGCTTGGATTGAAAAGAACAAAAAAGAAGCTTACAAGCTTATTGGCTGACAGAGATATATTGATTTTCTATTTAATAGTTTTATACTGTAAATTTGGAGCCTTTCTTGACTGCGGAAAAATGTTTTCCACCTTTTTGAGTAGTAGTTTTAACTGCATGAACGTACAAAAAATATTGTTTATAACCTTGCTTATTAAATTAGATAAGGCATGTAATTTTAAACAACTTTCCATTTTACTTTTATAACCAATTTTGCTTTGTTCTCTTGGTATTCTTAGTTAAAAATTAAACCTAGGAGGTTCATATGCTAATTTCTTAAACCTTGGAGGCCGCCTCTTATATGAATGCATTTTAATAGTTTTTCACGTACTTGGAGTTACCTAGGAGTTGGCACTGATTGGCTAAAATGCAAGTCTGTCAAAAGAACTGAAATAAGGGGGCAGTTTGCAAAGGCTTAGATACAAGATAATTACAGAGGTTTTTAATATAATTGTGCTGGTTATGCAAAACTAGGGAATGGGTAATAAAGGGATTATCTATCTTTTAAAACAATAACAATTCTGGTGCAGACTTTTCCTTTAATATTTTTTTAATACAATTTTAATAAAAAATTTGTTAACACTTTTTGTTACAGGTTTCTTACATCCCATGGTATATAATAAAATAATGGATAGTATGAATCTACTATTTTTTATATATTTTTATTAAAAAAATAATTTATATTTATATATATATATATATATATATACATACACACATTGCATGTGCATTAGTTTTCGGAAGAATCAAATGAGACAAAAATGGCTTTTGCCTTATATTCTTTGCTTTACCGAAAACTAAAACAGGCTAAAAAAAAGGAGAAAAGATAAAATAAATAAAATGTTTTTGTTTTTTATTTTCGGTTGGTGGGTCAGTCAAACATAGGAGCAGTATTTAACACTTCCACTCCGCTATAAGTAAGCTTTTTGTGTGCATCGTGTAGAGCTCCTATTACAAGTTAACATTTTCGTTTGTGTGCTAACCCGGCCAGGGCCAGACTGGGACTAAAAAGAGGCACAGGCATTTTAGGGCAAAGAGGCCCGCTCCACCCACCACCTCTGCTCACCATTTCTTATTTAACTGAATACCAAACATGGCAAGTATAATACTTGTTTGAGTGACAAAAACATTTACATTTTCCAACACCCTATAATCACTGTATTGTAGTGGTTGGTATGAAAAAATAATGTAAAATATAAAAAATATAGGGCACAAAGTATATGTCGCCTAACACATTTAGCTGTAGCTATAGTGCACAAAGTATATGTCACATAGCACACATTTAGCTTTAGTTATGCATAAAGTATATGTCACATGACATATTCAGCTGTAGCTTTAGGTCACAAAGTGTATGTCACATAACACACATTTAGTTGTAGCTATAGGGCACAAAGTATATGTCACATAACAAACAGCTATAGGCTAAATGTGTATTCTTTGACATATACGTTGCGCCCTATAGCTACAGATAAATGTGTGGCATGTCACATATACTTTGTGTCATGTAGCTGTTTGTTTATGTATATGATGTTATGTATACTTTGTGCCCTATAGCTGTGTGTTATGTGACATGTACAGTACTTTGTGCCCTATAGCTACAGCTAAATGTGTGTTATGTGACACATACTTTGTGCCCTAAAGCTACAGCTAAATGTGTCATGTGACAAATACTGTGTGCCCTATAGCTACAGCTAAAGATGTATTATGTCACATATACTCTGTGCCTTATAGCTACAGCTATAGCTGCAGCTAATGTGTGTTATGTGACATATACTTTGTGCCCTAAAGCTACAGCTGCATGTGTCATGTGACAAATACTTTGTGCCCTATAGCTACAGCTAAATATGTATTATGTGACATATACTCTGTGCCTTATAGCTACCGCTTAATGTGTATTATGTGACACATACTTTGTGCCCTATAGCTACAGTTAAATGTATGTTATGTGAGATATACTTTGTGCCCTTATAGCTACATCTGAATGTGTTCTGTGGCATATACTTTGTGCCCTATAGCTACAACTAAATGTGTGTTATGAGACATATATTTTGTGACTTAAACCTACAGCTGAATATGTCATGTGACATATACGTTATGCCCTATAGCTAAAGCTAAATGTATGTTATGTGCTATATCAGGGCACAAAGTATATGTCACAATACACACAGCTATAGGGCACAAAGTATGTCACATAACACACATTTAGTTGTAGATATAGGGCACAAAGTAAATGTAACATAACACACAGCTATATGTAGGGTGACCATCTTGCCACTTTAATAAGGGACACATATGAAAAATACATATGTCAGGGATGTTTAAAATAAATGTTTTGTATAAGAACCCTGACATATGTATTTTTCATATGTGTCTTTTTTAAGCAGGCACAAAGTATACGTCACATAGCAATCATCTAAATTACACAAAGTATATGTGACAAAACACACATTTATCGGTAGCTATAGGGCATAACGTATATGTCACAGAACACACATTTAGTTGTTGCTGTAGGGCACAAAGTATATGTCACATAACACACATTTAGCCAATAGCTGTTTGTTATGTGACATATACTTTGTCCCCTATAGCTGTGTGTATTGTGACATATACTTTGTGCCCTGATTTAGCACAGCTAAATATGTGTTATGTCACATATACTTTGTGCCCTATAGCTACAGCTAAATGTGTGTTATGTTGTGACATATACTTAGTGCCCTATAGCCTATAGTGCACAAAGTATATGTCACAAAACACACATTTAGTTGTAGCTATAGGGCACACAGTATATGTGACATAACACACAATTAGTTGTAGCTATAGGATAATCCCTTCAAGAGTTTAACGATGGTCATCCAAGCCAGCCAAAATAAAAATAATTATTATGAATCAGAATATATCAGTATGTGTATTTCATAAGTATTTCATAAGTATTTCTAATAATCTGATTAGGGATTACCCAATACTCAGCATTGCAATAATTTTTTAACCAAACAACACCTGTCCTCACCTGCTGCTTTGTAGACTTCACTGTCACTTAATTTATAAGTTATCAAAACATAATTTTTTCAAAATTCAAATTCACAGTAGACTCACTTGTGACTTAACTCACTCACTCACTCACTGTCACTGAATGAGTGTCTCCCTATCTGCTGCACCCTGATCCAGTGTGTTTTCCCACCTACCCCACAAAGAGATTGTGTGAAGCGGCTGTGCGTGACATGGCATTTGTTATTATTATTATTATCGGTTATTTGTAGAGCGCCAACAGATTCCGCAGCGCTATAAACAAAGGGGGAGTACAACAAAACAATTATAGGGTAGAGGGCCCTGCCAAGAGTTGCACTGTTGTAGTCAGCTCTTAAGAAGGTGATCTACAGACAGCTGGACTTTTAGGCTTACATGCTAAGAGGGTTCAGGGGATTGCAGTGGAGGAGAGGAACTGGTATTAGGAAAGGTTAGCGTAGGTTGTATGCGTCCCTGAACAGTAGAGTCTTTAGGGAGCACTTGAAGCTTTTAAAACTAGAAGAGAGTCTTGTGGAGCGAGGCAGAGAGTTCCATAAGATGGGAGCCAGTCTGGAGAAGTCCTGTAAACGGGAGTTTGATGAGGTGACAAGAGAGGAGGAGAGTAGGAGGTCATGAGCAGAGCGAAGGGGACGGGAGGGAGAGTATCTGGAGACAAGGTCTGAGATGTATCGGGGAGCAGTGCAGTTGAGGGCTTTGTATGTAAGAGTGAGAGTTTTGTGTTTGATCCTAGAGGCAAGAGGAAGCCAGTGAAGGGATTGGCAGAGAGGCGCAGCAGATGAAGAGCGACGTGTAAGGAAGATGAGTCTGGCAGAGGCATTGATTATGGATTGTAAAGAAGCTAGGCGGTAGGAGGGGAGACCAGAGAGGACAGAGTTGCAGTAATCAAGGCGGGAAAGAATGAGAGAGTGGATTAAAATCTTAGTTGTGTCTTGTGTAAGGAAGTGTCTAATTTTAGAGATGTTTTTAAGGTGGAAGCGGCAGGCTGTAGCCAAGGGACTGAATGTGAGGAGTGAAGGAAAGATTTGAGTCAAATGTGGCCCCCGAGACATCGGGCATGCGGGGTAGGGGTAATGATGGAGTTGTCGACAGTTATAGAGATATTGGGGGTGGAGATTTTGGAAGAAGGGGGGAAAATGAGGAGCTCAGTTTTGGAGAGATTTAGCTTGAGGTAGTGAGAGGACATCCAGGAAGAGATGTGAGAAAGACAGTTAGTGACACGGGTTAGCAAGGAAGGAGATAGTTCTGGTGCAGAGAAGTAGATTTGGGTGTCATCGGCATACAGATGATATTGGAAACTGTGGGACTTAATAAGGGAACCTAGTGATGACGTATAGATTGAGAAGAGAAGGGGACCGAGGACAGAGCCTTGCGGTACTCCGACAGAAAGGGGTGACGGGGCAGAGGAGGCCCCAGAGAAGGCTACACTGAAGGTACGGTTTGACAGGTAGGAAGAGAGCCACGAAAGGGCTGTGTCACAGATGCCGAAGGATTGGAGGGTTTGGAGCAAAAGAGGGTGGTCGACAGTGTCAAAGGCTGCGGACAGATCAAGGAGGATAAGCAGAGAGAAGTGGCCTTTTGATTTAGCTGTAAGTAGGTCGTTGGTGACCTTAACAATAGCTGTCTCTGTGGAGTGATAGGGACGAAATCCAGATTGCAGCGGGTCAAGAAGGGAGTTTAACGTAAGGAAATGGGATAGGCGTGCATATACAAGTTTTTCGAGAAGCTTTGAAGCAAGAGGGAGGAGGGAAATTGGGCGGTAGTTGGATGGGGAGGTAGGATCAAGGGAAGGTTTTTTTGAGGATAGGTGTGACCAGTGCATGTTTCAATGATGAGGGAAATGTACCAGTGCTGAGGGAGAGGTTGAAAATGTGTGTTAGTATAGGGGTAAGGGTATCAGAGAGAGAGGGGAGCAGTTGTGAGGGGGATAGGGTCAAGGGGACAGGTAGTGAGGTGAGAGCGCAGTATAAGTGCTGAAACTTCGTCCTCAGTAACAGGGGAGAATGAACTAAGTTTCAGGTTATGAGGGTTGTGGTTGAGTGAGAGTATTTGAGGGGGGGAGAGAATGGAATTGTGTTGAGAGCTGATTTCATGTCTGATGGAATCAATTTTGTTAATGAAGTGACTGGCAAAGTCTTGAGCTGACAGAGAAGTTGTATTAGGAAGTGGGGGAGGGCGGAGGAGACTATTGAAAGTGGAGAACAGACGTTTTGGATTTGAAGAAAGATTAGAGATAAGAGTAGAGAAGTAGTGTTGCTTGTGGAGATTAAGGGCAGAGTAGTAGGAGTTCAAGATGAATTTGTAATGAAGAAAATCAGCTGAACTCCGTGATTTTCTCCAATGCCGTTCAGCAGTACGGGAACATCTGCGTAGGTACCGTGTCAGAGGAGTATGCCAGGGCTGGGATGAGTGTGTGATTTCCTAGCAGTGGTAAGAGGGGCGAGATTGTCAAGGACGGATATAAGGGTGGAATTATAGTGGCAGATAGATTGTTCAGGGCAGGAAAAGGAGGAGAAGGTTGAGAGGAGCGGTTGAAGGGAATTAGCAAGTTGTTGCTGATCTAAAGACCTAATGCTTCTGTGAAGTTTGGTGTGAGGAGTAGAAGGTGGGAGAGTTGTAGGAAGGGATGATATGTTGCAGGTAAGGAGATGGTGGTCAGAAAGAGGAAAAGGGGAGTTTGAGAAGTTTGAGAGAGTGCATCGATAGCTAAACATCAGGTCAAGGGAGTGACCGTCTTTGTGAGTGGGAGAATCAGTCCATTGTGACAGACCGAAAGAGGAAGTGAGTTGCAGAAGTTGTTTAGCAGATGAGGCAGTGGGATTGTTAATGGGGATGTTGAAGTCGCCAAGAATGAGGGCAGGGGTGTCTGAGGAAAGGAAATAAGGAAGCCAGGCAGCAAAGTGATCTAAAAATTGAGTTGGGGAGCCAGGGGGGCGGTATATGACTGCAACACGTATAGAGAGGGGAGAGAATAACCGAATCATGTGTGCTTCAAATGAAGAAAATGTGAGTGAAGAGAAGGGCTGTATTTGTTGGAAGGTGCAACGAGAGGAAAGTAAAATACCGACACCACCTCCTTGTCTATTGCCAGACCTAGGAGTGTGGCTGAAATGGAGACCCCCATGTGACAGTGCAGCAGTGGATGCTGTGTCTGAAGCAGAGAGCCAGGTTTCTGTAAGAGCCAGAAGGTTAAGAGAGTGGGAGATGAAGAGATCATGGATAGAAGTTAGCTTGTTGCAAACAGAGCGAGAGTTCCAGAGTGCACAAATGAAGGGGGAGGGGGTTTTAGATGTAAGAGGAATGCGATTAAGGTTACCAGAGTTTAGTTTTTGAAGTCTATTGAAAGGCACACAAGGATGTGAAAGGTTAGGAGGTTGTGAGGGACCAGGATTAGGGGAGATGTCGCCAGCAGCTAGTATGAGCAAGAGGGAGAGTGACTTGAGATGAGAAGCAGATTTGCAGTAATGAGACTGTTGTGTAACTGAAGTGCAGGGGGGAGAGAGAGTATTTAGGAATAAGTAGAGTTCATGAGTACAAAAGTAAGGTGAGTATAAGAGAGATGGGCTAATGAACAGTGCAGGTGGAGAGGGAGAAGGAGTAACTGAGTAATGTAGTTTGTTGTAGAGACAAGAGGTAGCAAAAAGGAATATGAAGATATTGAGCATTATTCTGAAAGTGGGAACCAAGTAAACACATAAGACACAGTGTTACAGCAGCACTTGCAAGAGGATACAATGATATAAATAAAACATAGTAATACAAGAGTACTTGCCTTGTGTCTTGCCCCTTGCCCAATCCTTGTTTAATTCTTGTATAATTCTTAAAAATTAATGCCTCACTTATAAAATGTTCACTTGGAAAATGTGAACATATGCTATTGTTAAAAAGTACACAGCCCTGTTACCAATGCACAAACCCCTGTGCAATGCACATCCCCTAACTAGTCTGAAATATATACAGGTAGGGCAGTCAGCTGAGTCCACTAAATTTACTTAATTGCTAATCAAAGACAGTTGGTAAGGCCAATTGGAATGTTAGAGTCTGGTCAGGGTGAGATGAGTTAGGTAAACAGACAATAAAATTTGGAGGGGGTTAAAACTGTGACATAAGAAAACTATAAATTTTAGAGTTATAGCAAGTATTGATAAGGAGTGAGCATCACATGGCAATTAACTAGACATTAGAATTGAGACATTGGGAAAAATCATTTAAAAAAAATGCAGGGCTTTATTTTAACAGACTAAATTCAATTGCTCAAACACAGAGGGATTTGTTGTAAAATGACAGAAATGCAGGGAATAGCAAGATATCAGTGCAGGGCCTGAGTTCACGTACCAAAAAGAGGGATTTGTTGTAAAATGACAGAAATGCAGGGAATAGCAAGATATCAGTGCAGGGCCTGAGTTCACGTACCAAAAAGAGGGATTTGTTGTAAAATGACAGAAATGCAGGGAATAGCAAGATATCAGTGCAGAGCCTGAGTTCACGTACCTGAAAGCAGAAGAGACAGTAGGTTAAATCAGCATTCCTTAGCAGATGTCAGTAGGCAGTTTGATAGTTAGTAACCAGCAGTGTGGAGAGTATTGAGTGTAATTCTTGTATAATTCTTAAAAATTAATGCCTCACTTATAAAATGTTCACTTTGAAAATGTGAACATATGCTATTGTTAAAAAGTACACAGCCCTGTTACCAATGCACAAACCCCTGTGCAATGCACATCCCCTAACTAGTCTGAAATATATACAGGTAGGGCAGTCAGCTGAGTCCACTAAATTTACTTAATTGCTAATCAAAGACAGTTGGTAAGGCCAATTGGAATGTTAGAGTCTGGTCAGGGTGAGATGAGTTAGGTAAACAGACAATAAAATTTGGAGGGGGTTAAAACTGTGACATAAGAAAACTATAAATTTTAGAGTTATAGCAAGTATTGATAAGGAGTGAGCATCACATGGCAATTAACTAGACATTAGAATTGAGACATTGGGAAAAATCATTTAAAAAAAATGCAGGGCTTTATTTTAACAGACTAAATTCAATTGCTCAAACACAGAGGGATTTGTTGTAAAATGACAGAAATGCAGGGAATAGCAAGATATCAGTGCAGGGCCTGAGTTCACGTACCAAAAAGAGGGATTTGTTGTAAAATGACAGAAATGCAGGGAATAGCAAGATATCAGTGCAGGGCCTGAGTTCACGTACCAAAAAGAGGGATTTGTTGTAAAATGACAGAAATGCAGGGAATAGCAAGATATCAGTGCAGGGCCTGAGTTCACGTACCTGAAAGCAGAAGAGACAGTAGGTTAAATCAGCATTCCTTAGCAGATGTCAGTAGGCAGTTTGATAGTTAGTAACCAGCAGTGTGGAGAGTATTGAGTGTAATTCTTGTATAATTCTTAAAAATTAATGCCTCACTTATAAAATGTTCACTTTGAAAATGTGAACATATGCTATTGTTAAAAAGTACACAGCCCTGTTACCAATGCACAAACCCCTGTGCAATGCACATCCCCTAACTAGTCTGAAATATATACAGGTAGGGCAGTCAGCTGAGTCCACTAAATTTACTTAATTGCTAATCAAAGACAGTTGGTAAGGCCAATTGGAATGTTAGAGTCTGGTCAGGGTGAGATGAGTTAGGTAAACAGACAATAAAATTTGGAGGGGGTTAAAACTGTGACATAAGAAAACTATAAATTTTAGAGTTATAGCAAGTATTGATAAGGAGTGAGCATCACATGGCAATTAACTAGACATTAGAATTGAGACATTGGGAAAAATCATTTAAAAAAAATGCAGGGCTTTATTTTAACAGACTAAATTCAATTGCTCAAACACAGAGGGATTTGTTGTAAAATGACAGAAATGCAGGGAATAGCAAGATATCAGTGCAGGGCCTGAGTTCACGTACCAAAAAGAGGGATTTGTTGTAAAATGACAGAAATGCAGGGAATAGCAAGATATCAGTGCAGGGCCTGAGTTCACGTACCAAAAAGAGGGATTTGTTGTAAAATGACAGAAATGCAGGGAATAGCAAGATATCAGTGCAGGGCCTGAGTTCACGTACCAAAAAGAGGGATTTGTTGTAAAATGACAGAAATGCAGGGAATAGCAAGATATCAGTGCAGGGCCTGAGTTCACGTACCAAAAAGAGGGATTTGTTGTAAAATGACAGAAATGCAGGGAATAGCAAGATATCAGTGCAGGGCCTGAGTTCACGTACCAAAAAGAGGGATTTGTTGTAAAATGACAGAAATGCAGGGAATAGCAAGATATCAGTGCAGGGCCTGAGTTCACGTACCAAAAAGAGGGATTTGTTGTAAAATGACAGAAATGCAGGGAATAGCAAGATATCAGTGCAGGGCCTGAGTTCACGTACCTGAAAGCAGAAGAGACAGTAGGTTAAATCAGCATTCCTTAGCAGATGTCAGTAGGCAGTTTGATAGTTAGTAACCAGCAGTGTGGAGAGTATTGAGTGTAATTCTTGTATAATTCTTAAAAATTAATGCCTCACTTATAAAATGTTCACTTTGAAAATGTGAACATATGCTATTGTTAAAAAGTACACAGCCCTGTTACCAATGCACAAACCCCTGTGCAATGCACATCCCCTAACTAGTCTGAAATATATACAGGTAGGGCAGTCAGCTGAGTCCACTAAATTTACTTAATTGCTAATCAAAGACAGTTGGTAAGGCCAATTGGAATGTTAGAGTCTGGTCAGGGTGAGATGAGTTAGGTAAACAGACAATAAAATTTGGAGGGGGTTAAAACTGTGACATAAGAAAACTATAAATTTTAGAGTTATAGCAAGTATTGATAAGGAGTGAGCATCACATGGCAATTAACTAGACATTAGAATTGAGACATTGGGAAAAATAATTTTAAAAAAATGCAGGGCTTTATTTTAACAGACTAAATTCAATTGCTCAAACACAGAGGGATTTGTTGTAAAATGACAGAAATGCAGGGAATAGCAAGATATCAGTGCAGGGCCTGAGTTCACGTACCAAAAAGAGGGATTTGTTGTAAAATGACAGAAATGCAGGGAATAGCAAGATATCAGTGCAGGGCCTGAGTTCACGTACCAAAAAGAGGGATTTGTTGTAAAATGACAGAAATGCAGGGAATAGCAAGATATCAGTGCAGGGCCTGAGTTCACGTACCAAAAAGAGGGATTTGTTGTAAAATGACAGAAATGCAGGGAATAGCAAGATATCAGTGCAGGGCCTGAGTTCACGTACCAAAAAGAGGGATTTGTTGTAAAATGACAGAAATGCAGGGAATAGCAAGATATCAGTGCAGGGCCTGAGTTCACGTACCAAAAAGAGGGATTTGTTGTAAAATGACAGAAATGCAGGGAATAGCAAGATATCAGTGCAGGGCCTGAGTTCACGTACCAAAAAGAGGGATTTGTTGTAAAATGACAGAAATGCAGGGAATAGCAAGATATCAGTGCAGAGCCTGAGTTCACGTACCTGAAAGCAGAAGAGACAGTAGGTTAAATCAGCATTCCTTAGCAGATGTCAGTAGGCAGTTTGATAGTTAGTAACCAGCAGTGTGGAGAGTATTGAGTGTAATTCTTGTATAATTCTTAAAAATTAATGCCTCACTTATAAAATGTTCACTTTGAAAATGTGAACATATGCTATTGTTAAAAAGTACACAGCCCTGTTACCAATGCACAAACCCCTGTGCAATGCACATCCCCTAACTAGTCTGAAATATATACAGGTAGGGCAGTCAGCTGAGTCCACTAAATTTACTTAATTGCTAATCAAAGACAGTTGGTAAGGCCAATTGGAATGTTAGAGTCTGGTCAGGGTGAGATGAGTTAGGTAAACAGACAATAAAATTTGGAGGGGGTTAAAACTGTGACATAAGAAAACTATAAATTTTAGAGTTATAGCAAGTATTGATAAGGAGTGAGCATCACATGGCAATTAACTAGACATTAGAATTGAGACATTGGGAAAAATCATTTAAAAAAAATGCAGGGCTTTATTTTAACAGACTAAATTCAATTGCTCAAACACAGAGGGATTTGTTGTAAAATGACAGAAATGCAGGGAATAGCAAGATATCAGTGCAGGGCCTGAGTTCACGTACCAAAAAGAGGGATTTGTTGTAAAATGACAGAAATGCAGGGAATAGCAAGATATCAGTGCAGGGCCTGAGTTCACGTACCAAAAAGAGGGATTTGTTGTAAAATGACAGAAATGCAGGGAATAGCAAGATATCAGTGCAGGGCCTGAGTTCACGTACCAAAAAGAGGGATTTGTTGTAAAATGACAGAAATGCAGGGAATAGCAAGATATCAGTGCAGGGCCTGAGTTCACGTACCAAAAAGAGGGATTTGTTGTAAAATGACAGAAATGCAGGGAATAGCAAGATATCAGTGCAGGGCCTGAGTTCACGTACCAAAAAGAGGGATTTGTTGTAAAATGACAGAAATGCAGGGAATAGCAAGATATCAGTGCAGGGCCTGAGTTCACGTACCTGAAAGCAGAAGAGACAGTAGGTTAAATCAGCATTCCTTAGCAGATGTCAGTAGGCAGTTTGATAGTTAGTAACCAGCAGTGTGGAGAGTATTGAGTGTAATTCTTGTATAATTCTTAAAAATTAATGCCTCACTTATAAAATGTTCACTTTGAAAATGTGAACATATGCTATTGTTAAAAAGTACACAGCCCTGTTACCAATGCACAAACCCCTGTGCAATGCACATCCCCTAACTAGTCTGAAATATATACAGGTAGGGCAGTCAGCTGAGTCCACTAAATTTACTTAATTGCTAATCAAAGACAGTTGGTAAGGCCAATTGGAATGTTAGAGTCTGGTCAGGGTGAGATGAGTTAGGTAAACAGACAATACAATTTGGAGGGGGTTAAAACTGTGACATAAGAAAACTATAAATTTTAGAGTTATAGCAAGTATTGATAAGGAGTGAGCATCACATGGCAATTAACTAGACATTAGAATTGAGACATTGGGAAAAATCATTTAAAAAAAATGCAGGGCTTTATTTTAACAGACTAAATTCAATTGCTCAAACACAGAGGGATTTGTTGTAAAATGACAGAAATGCAGGGAATAGCAAGATATCAGTGCAGGGCCTGAGTTCACGTACCAAAAAGAGGGATTTGTTGTAAAATGACAGAAATGCAGGGAATAGCAAGATATCAGTGCAGGGCCTGAGTTCACGTACCAAAAAGAGGGATTTGTTGTAAAATGACAGAAATGCAGGGAATAGCAAGATATCAGTGCAGGGCCTGAGTTCACGTACCAAAAAGAGGGATTTGTTGTAAAATGACAGAAATGCAGGGAATAGCAAGATATCAGTGCAGGGCCTGAGTTCACGTACCAAAAAGAGGGATTTGTTGTAAAATGACAGAAATGCAGGGAATAGCAAGATATCAGTGCAGGGCCTGAGTTCACGTACCAAAAAGAGGGATTTGTTGTAAAATGACAGAAATGCAGGGAATAGCAAGATATCAGTGCAGGGCCTGAGTTCACGTACCAAAAAGAGGGATTTGTTGTAAAATGACAGAAATGCAGGGAATAGCAAGATATCAGTGCAGGGCCTGAGTTCACGTACCTGAAAGCAGAAGAGACAGTAGGTTAAATCAGCATTCCTTAGCAGATGTCAGTAGGCAGTTTGATAGTTAGTAACCAGCAGTGTGGAGAGTATTGAGTGTAATTCTTGTATAATTCTTAAAAATTAATGCCTCACTTATAAAATGTTCACTTTGAAAATGTGAACATATGCTATTGTTAAAAAGTACACAGCCCTGTTACCAATGCACAAACCCCTGTGCATTTGTCATCCCAATACGGCTCCGGTGGAGTAACACTGGGCCGGCCTGCTGCTAAAAAAAGGTCCTCTGTCACTCTGACCTCAATGATCCAACACCTGCTGAGTCTGCTCTCATCTCAGAATCAGATGATCGGCTTATATTATATGGCATAAGTTTGAAAGTCACATAGTAAAATTAAAATACTTAATAAAATAATGTGGTTGTGGTTGGTGGGGCTAAACTACTGCATGGCCTACCGGGCATTTGCTTGGTATGCCAATGTCCAGTCCGAGCCTGAACCTGGCAAGCATAAAAATCTGAAGTTTGAATATCCTGTACTCATTAATATAGTCCCCTATAGAAAACAATGGAGCACAAAAAGGGGGCGAAAAACCCACCACCCTACTTGCACACAAACCTGATTGCATATTCTCAAGGGAAAATATTAATTTTCCACATTCCAATGTTCCAATGTTCTTCACATAGAATAATATATTCTATTTATTAATAAACACATATTTCTACATATATCTGATGGTATTTTGGTACAATATATAATATATATATATATATATATATATATATATATATATATATATATATATATATATATATATATACAGGGAGTGCAGAATTATTAGGCAAATTAGTATTTTGACCACATCATCCTCTTTATGCATGTTGTCTTACTCCAAGCTGTATAGGCTCGAAAGCCTACTACCAATTAAGCATATTAGGTGATGTGCATCTCTGTAATGAGAAGGGGTGTGGTCTAATGACATCAACACCCTATATCAGGTGTGCATAATTATTAGGCAACTTCCTTTCCTTTGGCAAAATGGGTCAAAAGAAGGACTTGACAGGCTCAGAAAAGTCAAAAATAGTGAGATATCTTGCAGAGGGATGCAGCACTCTTAAAATTGCAAAGCTTCTGAAGCGTGATCATTGAACAATCAAGCGTTTTATTCAAAATAGTCAAAAGGGTAGCAAGAAGCGTGTGGAAAAACCAAGGCGCAAAATAACTGCCCATGAACTGAGAAAAGTCAAGTGTGCAGCTGCCAAGATGCCACTTGCCACCAGTTTGGCCATATTTCAGAGCTGCAACATCACTGGAGTGCCCAAAAGCACAAGGTGTGCAATACTCAGAGACATGGCCAAGGTAAGAAAGGCTGAAAGACGACCACCACTGAACAAGACACACAAGCTGAAACGTTAAGACTGGGCCAAGAAATATCTCAAGACTGATTTTTCTAAGGTTTTATGGACTGATGAAATGAGAGTGAGTCTTGATGGGCCAGATGGATGGGCCCGTGGCTGGATTGGTAAAGGGCAGAGAGCTCCAGTCCGAATCAGATGCCAGCAAGGTGGAGGTGGAGTACTGGTTTGGGCTGGTATCATCAAAGATGAGCTTGTGGGGGCTTTTCAGGTTGAGGATGGAGTCAAGCTCAACTCCCAGTCCTACTGCCAGTTTCTGGAAGACACCTTCTTCAAGCAGTGGTACAGGAAGAAGTCTGCATCCTTCAAGAAAAACATGATTTTCATGCAGGACAATGCTCCATCACATGCGTCCAAGTACTCCACAGCGTGGCTGGCAAGAAAAGGTATAAAAGAAGAAAATCTAATGACATGGCCTCCTTGTTCACCTGATCTGAACCCCATTGAGAACCTGTGGTCCATCATCAAATGTGAGATTTACAAGGAGGGAAAACAGTACACCTCTCTGAACAGTGTCTGGGAGGCTGTGGTTGCTGCTGCACGCAATGTTGATGGTGAACAGATCAAAACATTGACAGAATCCATGGATGGCAGGCTTTTGAGTGTCCTTGCAAAGAAAGGTGGCTATATTGGTCACTGATTTGTTTTTGTTTGGTTTTTGAATGTCAGAAATGTATATTTGTGAATGTTGAGATGTTATATTGGTTTCACTGGTAAAAATAAATAATTGAAATGGGTATATATTTGTTTTTTGTTAAGTTGCCTAATAATTATGCACAGTAATAGTCACCTGCACACACAGATATCCCCCTAAAATAGCTAAAACTAAAAACAAACTAAAAACTACTTCCAAAAATATTCAGCTTTGTTATTAATGAGTTTTTTTTGGGTTCATTGAGAACATGGTTGTTGTTCAATAATAAAATTAATCCTCAAAAATACAACTTGCCTAATAATTCTGCACTCTCTGTATGTATATATATATATATATATATATATATATATATATATATATATATATATATATATATATATATATATATATATATACACGTGTGTGTTTGTGTGTGTGTGTGATGATATATAGAGAAAGTTGAGTGGGGCATATATTAAACCTATCTCAAAACACTGTAGGTAAATCTTCGAAAATGACAAAAGTCAATATATGGCGTAAAACAGGAAGACAAACCTCTGTATCGTGTGTGACCACAGTCCCAGTAAGTGCAAATGTATAACACTCAGTTCAATAAATAAGTGAAATGGATTCCTCACCTCTCTTCGTGACCAAACCGTGTACTTTGTGCACTTCCAATAATTCCCATTAGCTTAGCATATATTTTAATATTAGCGGCATTTTGGTAATTATATATATTTAGATAATACCGATATTTAGGTTAGGTTTATCTTTGGTTAGATATGAGTGAGTTAGGTGTATTTTTCTCTTTACGACCGTATTGGATACTGGCTTGTGGGGGTATTTTACTTCCCATGGGCTATCTACATTGCAGGCATTGTATGTGAATATTCTGATACATACAGATCATTGCACTCCTTGCACTGTGGCTATCATTTTATTGTTGTATACCAACATTTTGTGGAAGGAAAATTTTGCATTATAATTTGTATGTTAATATTATATATCATACAATTTTCTTACATATGTTTTCTCTTGTATTAGCGAAGTAGATCATATTTCTAACTCTGTATAAAATACCTTGTTTATGTATGTCTTGCATATTAAGACAGGTCACATGTTTATGAGTAGGTGTATTATGGTTTCTTTCACTAATTTACTAACAACCAATCAGATTTTAACATGTGCTACTTAAGACTAGAGAGCCACCCTAAATCTATGGCTATGATTACGGCAAACGCCGAAACGCGTAAGCCAGCTTAGGTTTTAATGAATTTCAATAAATATTAAGTTTTAACTACGGACTGTCCGAAATTTCCTGCTTTATAACTGTGTGATGATATATACAGATATATAAATCAAAAGGCCACTTCTCTCTGCTTATCCTCCTTGATCTGTCCGCAGCCTTTGACACTGTTGACCACCCTCTTTTGCTCCAAACCCTCCAATCCTTTGGCATCTTTGACACAGCCCTCTGGTGGCTCTCTTCCTACCTGTCAAACCGTACCTTTAGTGTAGCCTTCTCTGGGGCCTCCTCTGCCCCATCACCACTTTTTGTTGGAGTACCGCAAGGCTCTGTCCTTGGTCCCCTTCTCTTCTCAATCTACACGTCATCACTAGGTTCCCTAATAAAGTCCCACAGTTTACAATATCATTTGTATGCCGATGACACCCAAATCTACTTCTCTGCACCAGACCTATCTCCTTTCTTGCTAACCTGTGTCACTAACTGTCTTTCTCACATCTCTAACTGGATGTCCTCTCACTACCTCAAGCTAAATCTCTCCAAAACAGAGCTCCTTATTTTCCCCCCTTCCTCAAAACTCTCCACCCCAATCTCTCTATAAATGTCGACAACTCCATCATTACCCATACCCCGCACTCCCGATGTCTCGGGGTCACATTTGACTCAGATCTTTCTTTCACTCCTCACATTCAGTCCTTGGCTAAAGCCTGCCGCTTCCACCTTAAAAAATCTCTAAAATTAGACACTTCCTTACACAAGACTCAACTAAGATTTTAATCCACTCTCTCATTCTTTACCACCTTGATTACTGCAACCCTGTTCTCTCTGGTCTCCCCACCTGCCGCCTAGCTCCTTTACAATCCATAATGAATGCCTCTGCCAGACTCATCTTCCTTACACGTCGCTCTTCATCTGCTGCACCTCTCTGCCATTCCCTTCACTGGCCTCCTCTTGCCTCTAGGATCAAACACAAAATTCTCATTCTGACATACAAAGCCCTCAACTGCACTATATCTCAGACCTTGTCTCCAGATACTCTCCCTCCCGTCCCCTCGGCTCTGCTCATGACCTTCTACTCTCCTCCTCTCTTGTCACCTCATCACACTCCCGTTTACAGGACTTCTCCAGACTGGCTCCCATCTTGTGGAACTCTCTGCCTCGCTCCACAAGACTCGCTTCTAGTTTTAAAAGCTTCAAGTGCTCCCAAAAGACTCTACTGTCAAGGGATGCATACAACCTACACTAACCTTTCCTAATACCAGTTCTTCTCCTCCATTACTATCCCCCGAACCCCCTTAGCATGTAAGCCTAAGGGTCCAGCTGTTTGTAGATCACTTTCTTAAGAGCTGACTACAACAGTGCAACTCTTGGCAGGGCCCTCTACCCATTTGATCCCTATAACTGTTTTGTTGTACTCCCCCTTTGTTTATAGCGCTGCAGAATCTGTTGGCACTCTACAAATAACCGATAATAATAATAATAATAATAATAATAATAATAATAATAATAATATATAGCACTATCTATTCATACAGTACATACTTAGAACATATCCCCTATGTGCAGAACATTGGGATGTGATATATTTACAGTAAATACATATGTAATACCTTTATTAATTATAAATATTACATAGACATACTTGTACATGTTTTTATCTTCTTGACTGAAAAGAGCTTGAATGCACTTTTATATGTGTCTATATATGTATACATATGTATTTATCTGGGTATATATGTCAATAAATACATATATACACATACAAATACATACATACATCTGTACACACACATAAACATATATATACTGTATGTATATATATATATATATATATATATATATATATATATATATATATATATATATATATATATATATATATATATATATATAAGCAAAGTCCTGTGTAGGAATGCACACCATATATTTAGTAGCAGCTGCCAGGGTGCAATGTCATAACAGTATGTACTATGCAAAAAAGGCAGCACTCACTGGTGGTTTGTAAGTAAAATTTAGCTTTTAATAATACAAAAAGTTAAAATCTTGGGAAAAACATGACGTTTCGATGCCTAACTGGCATCTTTTTCAAATGTCCCAAAAGGTAAATTCAAAGTGGTCACACCAGCTATGCTCTCATGGGGAACACCACATAGCTGGTGTGACCACTTTGGATTTACCTTTTGGGACATTTGAAAAAGATGCCAGTTAGGCATCGAAACGTCATGTTTTTCCCAAGATTTTAACTTTTTGTATTATTAAAAGCTAAATTTTACTTACAAATGACCAGTGAGTGCTGCCTTTTTTGCCTAGTATATATATATACTGTATCTTAAGACATGTATACGTATTTATCGTATTTAAAGTTCTTCACCTGCCTTTTTTTCTGGCATCTGAGACGTCAAAATCGTTGAACCCTTATAATTTTTGTGTGCAATTTAAAAAAATAAATAATTATTAGATAGTGTTATTATGAGTATAACTGTACTTTGTGATGTATTTTTTATGTGTTTTGTGACAATTTTTTGTTTCATGAAATAGTTAACCAGAGCTCTGAGGATGCACTATCCCAACGTGCATTAACTTTAATTACGCTCGAGCGATTGCAATTTGTTTTTTAACTTGTAATATACGCACAAACAGCTGCAATAAACCCCTTTTTGCTTGCACGTAACTGTTAGCGCGCCACTCGTAATCTGGCCAATAATGTTTGTGTAACACTGGCCGAAGGTCGTGACCCAAACAATCAAAACAGACTGCCAGTCACTGATGTTCTTGAGGCTTCTGTGGTTGCTTGGAAATGAAAGGGTCTGTGGTTGTGTTTTTTTCTTTATTTCAGACAAAGTCGTATTTAGCTGTCACGACACTCAAGAGGAAAATAAATACTATTTGGCAGATTTAAAACTCTGTAATGAAATAAAAATGTTCCGTGAGCAGTTATCTATATCTATAGGGACATGTATTCAAACTGCATACTGTTGTGTACTACAGATCATTGGCCCCCAACAACTTTACTAACTAACTACAAACACATAGATTACTTCTCTGTGTTTTTTTTTTTTTCTTTTCTTTTCTTTTGATTTAAAGAAATGGTTGCTCTCGGCAAAAATCATTTTTTTCTTTCAATAGTATAGCTATAAAAAATAAAACAAATAACTGAATGCAGCATCAGAACAAACAGACTCAGTAAACAACTGGAAAAGTCCAGTAGCCTCTTCAACAAAGGGTTAATTAATTTTTAAAATGAAAGCGGGAATGTGAGAGTAAGAGTGTGTGTGAAGTGAGATAAAATAGTTGTGGGATGGGGGGTGGAGCATGGCCACGCTGGCCACATTTTGAGAGAGCTCCTTATCCCTATGGCGGCATAGCTTAACAAATAGGCATATTCCCTTCCCTACCCTGTCTCCCTATCAAGCCTGTATACTCAGGTGTAAGGATTCCGGTCCACCTTTTCCACCTTTCCATCTCATCACATGATGCCTGCCTTACCTGTATTTAAGTGATCACCTGACTGCAAACATGTGCTTAGTTATTTCTCTTGGTAGCAGTATCTAGCAGCTTGCTGTCTCCAGCTACTACATTTAATACAAGCTCCCTTGGATTACAAATTAAACTGCTTATTGCTTAGCAGTTACATTGTTCCAGTTTCATCGTTTACAGAAGTGTTTATCTTCAGCTCACTCTAACCATCTGTACAGCCTGCATTTCCTGTACAATCAGATCCGTCCTCCTCTACATACAGCCTCTCCGAGCAAAAGTGCCGTTACAACTGTATGTGTCATCAAAGAGACTAACGGATCCCTCACAACTATTTAGACTGCTTCCTGTAACTAAAGTCCGTTTACCTTTGATCGAACAGCCAATAGAATGCAAGCTCAATCTGATTGGCTGATTGGATCAGCCAATCGGATTGAACTTGAATCTGATTGGCTGATTCCATCAGCCAATCAGAATTTTCCTACCTTAATTCCGATTGGCTGATAGAATCCTATCAGCCAATCGGAATTCGAGGGATGCCATCTTGGATGACGTCCCTTAAAGGAACCTTCATTCGTCATCTTGTCGTCGGAAGAAGATGATGGATCCGCGCTGGAGGTCTTCAAGATGGAGCCGCTCGTCATCGGATGGAAGAACATAGAAGATGCGGCTTGGATGAAGATGTTTGCCGGTCCGGATCTACTCTTCTGCCCGAAGATGGAATTCTTCAGCCGCCGCTTGGATCAAGACTTCAGCCGGAGGATGGACGTCACTCTTCAGCCCCCGCTTGGGCTTGGATCAAGACTTCGGAGTCTCTTCTGGACCGATCGGGACCCGGTGTGGTGAAGACAAGGTAGGGAGATCTTCAGGGGCTTAGTGTTAGGTTTATTTAAGGGGGGTTTGGGTTAGATTAGGGGTATGTGGGTGGTGGGTTGTAATGTTGGGGGGGGGTATTGTATGTGTTTTTTTTTACAGGCAAAAGAGCTGAATTCTTTGGGGCATGCACCGCAAAGGGCCCTTTTAAGGGGTGGTAAGGTAAAAGAGCTTTCCTGTTTTATTTTTAGAATAGGGTAGGGCATTTTTTTATTTTGGGGGGCTTTGTTATTTTATTAGGGGGCTTAGAGTAAGTGTAATTAGTTTAAAATTGTTGTAATATTTTTCTAATGTTTTTTTATTTTTTGTAACTTAGTTCTTTTTTATTTTTTGTACTTTAATTAGTTTTTTTAATTGTATTTATTTGTAGGTATTGTATTTAATTAATTTATTGATAGTGTAGTGTTAGGTTTAATTGTAGGTAATTGTAGGTATTTTATTTAATTAATGTAATGATAGTGTAGTGTTAGGTTTAATTGTAACTTAGGTTAGGATTTATTTTACAGGTAATTTTGTAATTATTTTAACTAGGTAGCTATTAAATAGTTATTAACTATTTAATAGCTATTGTACCTGGTTAAAATAATTACAAAGTTGCCTGTAAAATAAATATTAATCCTAAAATAGCTACAATATAATTATAATTTATATTGTAGCTATATTAGGGTTTATTTTACAGGTAAGTATTTAGCTTTAAATAGGAATAATTTATTTAATAAGAGTTAATTTATTTAGATTTAAATTATATTTAACTTAGGGGGGTGTTAGTGTTAGGGTTAGACTTAGCTTTAGGGGTTAATAAATTTAATAGAGTAGCGGTGAGGTCCGGTCGGCAGATTAGGGGTTAATACTTGAAGTTAGGTGTCAGCGATGTTAGGGAGGGCAGATTAGGGGTTCATACTATTTATTATAGAGTTAGTGAGGCGGATTAGGGGTTAATACATTTATTATAGTAGCAGTGAGGTCCGGTCTGCAGATTAGGGGTTAATTATTGTAGGTAGGTGGAGGCGACGTTGGGGGCGGCAGATTAGGGGTTAATAAATATAATATAGGGGTCGGCGGTGTTAGGGGCAGCAGATTAGGGGTACATAGGGATAACGTAGGTTGCGGCAGTGTACGTAGTGGCAGATTAGGGGTTAAAAATAATATGCAGGGGTCAGCGATAGCGGGGGCGGCAGATTAGGGGTTAATAAGTGTAAGGTTAGGGTTGTTTAGACTCGGGGTACATGTTAGGGTGTTAGGTGCAGAATTAGGAAGTGTTTCCCCATAGGAAACAATGGGGCTGCGTTAGGAGCTTAACGCTGCTTTTTTGCAGGTGTTAGTTTTTTTTTTAGCTCAAACTGCCCCATTGTTTCATATGGGGGAATCGTGCACGAGCACGTTTTTGAAGCTGGCCGCGTCCGTAAGTACCGCTGGTATTGAGAGTTGCAGTGGCGGTAAATTATGCTCTACGCTCCCTTTTTGGAGCCTAACGCAGGACTTCTGTGAACTCTAAATACCAGCGGTATTTAAAGGGACATTATACACTCATTTTTTCTTTGCATAAATGTTTTGTAGATGATCTATTTATATAGCCCATAAAGTTTTTTTTAAAAATAAATGTATAGTTTTGCTTATTTTTAAATAACATTGCTCTGATTTTCAGACTCCTAACCAAGCCCCAAAGTTTTATGTGAATACTGTCAGCTACCTTCTCCAGCTTGTTTTTGTTTGTGTAAAGGGTCTTTTCATATGCAAAAGAAGGGGGAGGGGGGAGTGTCTTATTTGCCACTTGCAGTGGGCTTTCCAGCTGCCTTTTCAACAGAGCCAAACTCACAGCTTCTAAGTAAGTTTTTAAACAGTTTTATACTGAATTTTTATATTAGTATCTGTGCATCTTATTCTTTATAGTAGTGTCTATTACATGCAGTTATATGAAAATGAGTGTATACTGTCCATTTAAAAGGTTCAGGGACAAAAAAGCATGCGTTAGCTACGCGGGTCGTTACCGACAAAACTCTAAATCTAGGCGTATGAGATTTTGCATTTTTCTTAATGTTGTAGGAATGCTCACCCCATCGTTTTATTATTTTCCTACAGGTGCGGCCTACGTCTATCTATCTATCTATCTATATGTCTGTCTGTCTGTCTATTATCTATCTATCTATCTATCTATCTATCAATCAATATTCATATAGATATCTAAACAGGATAGATAGATAGATAGATAGATAGATAATTGATAGATAGACAAATAACATTTTCTTGTTATGAAGAACAAAGATATTAAAAGTATTTTTAACACACCTTTGCACATTTGGGTTACCATGCAAGCAAAAACCAGAAGAGGCTTTTGTAGTGCCCCCAATAGACGTGGGAAAGGATAACCCCCGGACGAGGTATGGGTAATTGACCCCTATTGGATGGAATTGAGGGTCAGGTAAAGGACAAGGGGGCATGGATTTCAGAGGTTTGAAATCAGTGGTGATTCAGTGGGTTTGCGCCCTTTTTTCCACTTACCTGATCGGGAGCATCAGGACTTAAGTGTCTTTGTTACTATGGATGCTCTTCTGGACTAGTTGACGGCGTTGGCCAAAGGTAGAGGCATCGACTGGATATGGGAGCAGCTCAAGATGGCAGAGGAGCCTCATGCAGGTTCGTCGAGGGATGCCGGTAGCGGAGGTTCCAGAAGAAGGAGGCCAGTTCAGTCGGCAGTGCCTCTGACGAGGCTGAGTCCTGAGGCGTCTAGATCCAGAAGAAGGTCTTCGGTGAGGCCCGGTAAGCAGAGGACTTCTGGGGTCAGGAGGCCCGAAGTGGAGGCGGCGTCTGGATCCGGTGGAGCGATGGTGCACAGTGATGACGTCACTGCGCGCAGAAGTACCGGGAGAGAAGAGAAGTTTGTGGAGCCAGTGATGAGTAGGAGTGTGGCGGTGGAAATGTAAAAAGAAAAGAAAAAAAGAAATCTTTGCATTCACGGCATGGTGGCCTTATTTAAAAAAATAAATAAAAAAAGGGGTTATTTTTGCCAAATAAACAGAAGGTAAAGGGGTTTATTGTGGGGGTAAATGGTGTTTTTTTTTTAGTTCTTTTGTTTAAAAAAAAATGAATAAATTAATAAATAAAATGGTGGAAAATAATTTAGTGCGGGTATAGTAGTTATTGCGGTATGATGGTAATTCGTTAAGGCTATGGGCAGGGTATTTCATTGAATGGGGCTCGTAAAATTAAAAAAATATATATATAATAAATAAATAAAAAATAAAATAAAATAAAGAAATTTGAAAATAATAATATATGCATAAGAAGGGGTTTGTTTATTTTATTGTTAGGTGTACTGTTTTTAGTTTATTGGGCTTGTTTAAAAAAAATATATATATATGTATATTTAATGTAAGTAAGTAAGGGCGTATTATTATAAAGTGGCGTATCGCTGGTTTGTCCCTTTAAAAAAAAAAAAAATTTTGTTTTGATCCTAGGTTGGTTTATTGCCATTTATTAGTTGTTGTTGGTCCATTTGGTTATATATTCCAGTTTGCATGCTTTTAATTTATGGTGTTATTTTATTTGTCTATGCATCATTTGGAGAGGGGGGGTGTTATGGTGGGTTTAAGGGAATGGGTTGTTTAGGTTAATTTTTAGGTGGGTGTGAGAGATTAACGTCTTTATCTTTTAAACAGAAACTTCCCTGGAGACTCACAGACTTTCTAGTGTTGGGGAAGAGGTCCCTACAGCTCAAAGGGACCAGGTCACGGAGCTTCTGCTGGAATTGGAGGATGGCAATGACTTTGAAGAGGTCCCCAGGAGCTGGAGATATTACGGTGCCCAGCAGGCATCAAAGGAGAAGGTCAGTGTCGGGTCACGGCTGGTGCAGATCCTGTTTTCCTATCAGGAAGGCTGTTGAGTCCATTTGCCTACTTGGGCTAGGGTAGAGAGATTTAAAGGTAGTGCAAGAAGGGAGAGAGGACGGTCACCTTCTAGGAAATTGAGCATGAGTCACAGGTCGGGTGATGGTGAAAGGAGGCGCGAGGATGTTATGGAGGCCCAAGTTGATCCTAGTATTGGAGCAGCTAGTCAAGAAGGTTCTGGGATGGCCCCCCAGTCTTCAGGTGAGTTGGCTGGGGGTGCTGAGGTGGAAGGATCTGGCTTACTGAGTGGTGAATGTGAGAAGCTGTTGAACGGATTGAAGGCATTGTTGGTGTTGTTGGCTCCAAGAGGGGGGGAGTCGGTAGTGAAGGGTGGGTTTCGGGGGCCAGCGTGGCATCTACTGGGTAGGTAATGCCAGTTACCGGGGTAGTTTCAATCGTATCAGTTTTGGGTGTTTTGGGGCGGGTAGTTCTCTGAAGGTGGTGGAAGAGGCTTTGAGGCGTCTGTGCTTATGCTCTATTGGGCCAATGGGGATTCATCTTGCGTTGGAAGTAAAAGAGAAGATCTGGAAGCATGAGTTTCTGGAGATTTTTTTGTTATTACCACTGTACCAGGTTTTGGAAATTAAAGAGGATGATAAGTCAGGTAAAGGTAAGAAGGAGAAGGAAGAAAGAAAGAAGAGATATAGGAAGCTTCCTAAGACTCTTGGGAATTGGTCCAAGGCATTTTGCATAATCGCTAGTGTGGTAGCGGAGAGAGGTCTCCTGATTAAGGCAGCCCCCTTTTTAGTTATTTCGGTGAGATTGCGAGTGCTTATAGGACATACGGGGGTATGACTTGGTGGAGGTATGATGAGAAGTTTTGTCAGAGGCTGGTGGTCAGACCAGAAATGCGTTGGGATGATCATGATATGGGCATTTGGCTCTAAATTATGACACCTTTATGGGGTCAGCCTTTTCGTGGGTCTGGGGTCAGGTCTCCCAGCCCGCGTCTGGTTCAGGGTCCGCGGTCGCTATGCGAAAAGGGTTGTGTTTCCAATTCAATGATGGGGTGTGCCGATTCGGAGCGATCTGTAAATTTAAACATGAGTGCTCAGGGTGTGGTGGTAGTCACTGGTTCTCCAGATGTTTCAAAAAGGGAAAGTTTGGAGGAAAATTGGGGGAGGCTGCTCCTTCGAGCTCAGACCCCAGTGAAGGTAGAAAGGATGGTGGGGTGGTTAGAGGTTTACACCAGTAGGCGTGGAAAAGGGGAGGATGCAGAACTGCTATTGTCAGGGTTTAGTTCTGGGTTTGTGATTCCATTCAATGAACTTAAGGGTGGGGAATTTGCTGGGAACTTGAAGTCCACTAGGGAATTCCCTGATGTGGTCTGGGGTAAGTTGCAGAAGGAAGTGTCTTTGGGGAGAATGGCGGGGCCGTTTTTATCCCCTCCAGTTCCCAATTTTAGAATTTCTCCTTTGGGGGTGGTGCCCAAGACGGTTGAGGGTCAGTTTCATCACTTTTCATACCCAAAGGGCTTATCAGTTAATGATGGTATTAATCTGGAGTAAGTTTTGGTTAATTATGCATCATTTGATAAGGCAGTTAATTTGGTTAGGGTTGCTGGTGCTGAATGGAAGATGGTGTGCAGAGGCTTGGCAGGAGGATCGGGATGCAATGGGTCTGACAAAAAAATTGACATTTCTGGAGCTATTTCCTTTGGTGGTGGCTTTGAAAGTTTGGGCCCCTGAGCTTCATGACAAGCGGGTGTATTTCCGACAATATGGGGTGGTATATTCAATTAATAACTTGACTGCCAATTTGCCTCCGGTTATTCGCTTGCTGAGAGAGTTTGTATTGGAGTGCTTGAGGCTTAATGTGACTTTTAGAGCTGTGCATGTACCGGGCAAAGTTAATTCAATTGCTGATGCCTTGTCCCATTTTTAGTGGGAGTGTTTCAGGCTGGAGGCTCCGGAGGCAGAAACAGAAGGTGTGACTTGCCAGAGGGAATTGTGGCTACTGGGCTATCAGTAGTTTTGGACCTTGTAAAAGGGGCTCTTGCTCAGTCTACCTGGAGGGCATATGCCCGGTTATGGCAGTTGTGGCTTTCAGTGGTGGGAAGCCGGGATTGGATGGCTTCGGGGGATATTTGTCTGGAAGTCCTGTTGGAATGGGTAAAACAATGGGGCATGGAGCAGTTCTCTTTGGCTGAGATTCAAAAGAGGATGGCTGCTCTGACTATTTGTTTCAATTGGGTGGCTTGAAGGATGTTACTAGGAATTTTGTGCTTAGGATGGCTGTTCGGGGTTTGTGCAGAGGAAAGTCTGTTAGGGACGGAAGAAGGCCAGTGTTTTTTTCTTTGTTGGAGAAGTTGGTGGCAATTCTGCCTAAAGTTTGTTTTTCTGAATTTTAAGTTCTATTGTTTCGGGCTGCTTTTGTTTTGGCTTTTTTCTGAGCCTTTCAGATCGCCAAAATGGTGGGTAGAAACAAGAAATGTACCAGTGGTCTTTGCTGTAGTGATGTTTGTTTGAATAAGGGGATGCTGGAGATATGGTTGCATAAGTCCAAGACTGACCAGTTGGGTAAGGGTAGGTTGATTAGTTTGAGTGCTGTCAGGGGTCATTGTTGCCCTGTTGGGTGGTTGTGGATTTCTTGAAGGTTAGGCCAGGTGGGAATGAGGCTTTTTTCATTTATCGGGACAGTTCTGTTCTTTCGGTTTTCAAGTTTGTCTCGGTTCTCAGGAAGTCTCTTGTTCTGTTGGGCTTAAAAGCTAGCGAATTCGGTTTGCATGCTTTCCTTATCGGGGCTGTGACGCAAGCTCAGAGTTTGGGTTTGGAGCCTTCGTCAATTAAAAAGATTGGAAGGTGGAGGTCTGATTGTTTCAGGGTGTATGTGAGGCCAGGGTTAGTGATTTAGTAGTTTTGCTAAGTTGAATCCTTTTTTTTTTTCCACAGGTCCCTTGAGGTGCTGGCTGGTCGGTCATTTTTACGTTTATTGGGCAAGGAAGGTGGCAGCAGTAAAAGAAAATGGGGCACAGCTGGGTTTCAGTAGAGAGGTTATTCTGAGGTGGTTTGGTATCAGGGGTATGAGGTGGGCCCAGCTGTTAGAGACTGTGGTGAATTATGCTAGGCTTTTTTCTCCTCCTCATATTTTGGTTGTACATCTGAGTAATAATGATCTGGGTTTCATGGCAGAGAAGTCTCTAGTTGATAGGATCAAGTGGGATTTGGATCAGCTGTGTTCATTATTCCCTGGTCTGGTTATTGTTTGGTCCGACATAGAATGTCGGTTGGTTTGGCGATCTGCCTAGGATTGTGTTAGGTTAGAAAACTCTTGGCGTAAGGTGAATCGAATGGTAAGCAGCCATGCTAAGAAATTTGGGGGCCTCGCCTTGAGGCACTCAGAGTTTGAAGGAGAATCTGGAAAATGTTTTTTCTTGAGGGACGGTGTCCATCTAAATGAGGTGGGTTTGCATTTTTTTAACTTCACTGTGAAAGAGGGTATTGAGTTGGCCGCAGCTGTTTTGGGCGGTGCTCACCAGTAGGTCGAGCTGTGGCGGGGTGCTTGCCCTGGGTGTGCTGGCTTACACCATTGTTGGGATTCCTGGTACCTCCTGTTGGGATAGACAGGAGAGGTGGCTTTCATGGGGAGGCGTGCCTTATGGGTGCAGGCACAGGAAAAAATGAATTTGGTGGGGCAAGCTCTGGTTTCTGTTTTTTTTTGTGTTTTAAAAAGTTATTTATGTTGTGAAAATTAATAAAATAAGCTGCGGCCTTTTTATCCCACTTTGGTGTATGTGTTTTGTTTGGGCTTAGTTATGGGGGGTAAAAAATTATTAGACAATTTGTTGGTCAAGGAGAACCCCCAGACAAAACTATTGAGGTAGGGGTAATTGACCCCTATTGGATGGAATTAAGGGTCAGGTAAAGGACAAGGGGGCGTGATTTTCAGAGGTTTGAAATCAGTGGTGATTCAGCGGGTTTGCGCCCTTTTATCCACTTACCTGATCGGGAGCATCATGGCTTAAGTGCCCACCCCCCCCTGTTTTTAAAAAGAAAAAATAATATATATATATATATATATATATATATATATATATATATGTTATATTTCATTGTCGCAGCAGTGGCGCGGTGCTTGCCCTGGGTGTGCTGGCTTACGCCATTGTTGGGGCTCCTGGTATCTCCTGTTGGGATAGACAGGAGAGGTGGCTTTCATGGGGAGGCAGGCCTTATGGGTACAGGCACAGGAAAAAATGAATTTGGTGGGGCAAGCTCTGGTTTCTGGTTTTTGTGTTTTAAAAAGTTATTTATGTTGTGAAAATTAATAAAATAATCTGCAGCCTTTTTATCCCACTTTGGTGTATGTGTTTTTATTTGGGCTTAGTTATGGGGGGTACAAAATGGTTAGACAATTTGGGGTCAAGAGAGTTAGTGTTGCTGCTCTGTCCAACCTCCAGATGTTAGCGCGTCTGAGTCTCTCACTTGCACACTAACATTTTACTTATAACTTGTAATACAAGCACAAGAAATGGGAACGCTATTGATTTAACTAGAGCACTTAGTGCTCAATAACACTTATAATTTTGGTCTCCACTATGTCTATACATTGTGTAATCCAAAACATAGCTACTTATGTCCAATATTGATGAATTGTAAGAAATAAGAAATAATTAGTACTTAGATACTGAATACAGGTTATTTATATTTGTATTGATATGTAAGCAAAGCATCATTATTGACCTCCCCATACATACATATATATGTGTGTATGTATGTATGTATGTATGTATATATAAAGCTAGATTACAATTTGCAGCAATTACTGTGTGAATTACAATGTGATTTCCCATATATGATTGAAAATTAAATTTAATGTAAAGCAAAATGTCCATAGAAATATTTTATGTCAATAGCAATATTTTTTTTCCAAAATTCAGCAATAGTTTAACTGCAATTTGCTACTATTCCATCACTCATAGTTGTCTTTAATTTCTTCAACAAACTAGAAATAGGAATTGTTGACAATAAAATCATCCTAGTTATTCACGTGTCTCATTTTTTAAGCTTTTATGTGATTTCTGCTGGGACCAGGAAAAAACTAAATTACTGTTTGTTAAATACATTATATGTAAGCTGGAATATCCCTGAACACAATAATAGCCATCTTCTGAAAATGTCAAAGCTATATTGCCTTGGGGAATGCAAGCTTAGTAGAGAATTGTAATGTCATCTTAATTGTTCAAAATCAGCTATCAAACCTTAGGCAATCTATGCGTCAAGAACAAAACATTTTGGGTTAGAAAGAAAATGATATACATGGGGTAAATTAAGTTCATTTACCTATATAGTCTAAACAGGGAGAATTTTACAAGTAGACATATTCAGCTGTGAAAAATTTGTTTTGGCTGAATTTTTCTGAATGAATAATCAAGGGAATTAGATTTGATTAAAAAAAATGGCTGCACTATTCGGTATTTATTTAGTATAAATACTGAATATTGGTAGAAAATTTACATTTGTTTTCATTAAATGAATGTTCCAAAGATACAGGTGAAAAAGATCACCTGTAGCTTATACTTATCTTTAGCATGCTGGAGAGCTGCCCTTACTCGCTTATCGACTTCACAAAGTCCCGGCCTCACCAATAGGAGGCTTAGTATGGCGGCTCCCAAGGAGATTTATTTGTTTTATTTAAATTTTGTGGTGCATTCATTCGGATATTAATTTCTTGAAAACAAAATGAATATCCCTGTTTACATTTGTAACAAAACCAAATGCACGTCTATTTTTAATTTATACAGAATTGACCTTATAAACTTTTTTTTTAGATAGACCTTTTTATATTTGGTATACCAAGGGTTGCAAGAGCAACAATTGCAGCAAGCAAAGGTGTATATTTCTTCAGATGGCAAATGTCGCTGTGTGAAAGCAACAGTGCAAAAAACTCACAGATCTCCTTAGGGTACTCTGAGCTCTTTGCTTGTTGCCTAATTAATTCCTGCTTGTGAACTAACTCTATCGACTAACTCTGTAAAGAGGATATGTATTACCTGTTTGGTGCTGGAAGTTATGATCTCACTAAGAGGGACTGAGTATCTATATGAATTAGATGCCCGATGCCTTATACCGCTACCTTAAGCCTAGACTCACCCTATATAGGATTTGGACTGTGGCTCTCCTTACTTCAAATTATGTTGGCAATTGCTTCTTTGAGTAGCTACTTAACCATTTATTTCTCCAGCCCTATACAAAATGCTCATATACAGTATGTTATAAAGCTTATGCAAGTACTTGCTTGGATAAACAATCACAGACAACTTGGATCCCCTCTTGTACTTTTCAGCCCAGACATTATCCTCCTTGCTTTATCTGGGAGGGTCTGTGTGTGGTTGGGGTATAGTTGGTCTTATCCTTCATGCATTGATGTGATTTTTTCTGCTGTGGCTAACATGACCGGTCATTGTTCTTAATGTGCCGTATGTATGTGTGAATGATGTAAGCTTGTTCTGCAGCTACAATATTCTCTGGATGTATTGCTTCAAGCTGTGAATTTATTTATTTATTATGAGTAATTCATTTAGATTTTTCCAATTTTTTTTTGAATTTGTGCTGGTTGTCTCGTTTTTCTAAAGAGTGCTGAATTCCCTGTCTTTTCTGAAAGAATGATACCTATTGTATTTATAAAATCAACCAGAGATCTGATCTCTAGTTAGTTTCATAAGCACTAATAGATACAGCGAGCTTGTTGTAGCAATAACCAGCAACTTGTAATTTGTCAGTTTGCGGACGTGCCATAAATTAGCACTCCACTTGTAATAAAGCCCAAAATAATTTTACAGCAAACTGCAGAAAATAAACTTGCTAGGGCTATTACAAGTGTAGCACTATATGAATTTTTTTCACTCTTGTGCTAACTGATCTCAAAGTAAAATTGTTACGTGGCCAGGTTTCTGCATGTATTACATGTTTAAAGAACAAAGCGTGCAAGCGAAACCCAATGTGTGCAAACTTAAGGGCTTTGGATATTGCAACCATGCTAACTTCTCCCTATAGACTTAAATGGAGCATGCTGTAAAAAAACATAAAACCTTAAAATGTGCTAATCTGACACCGCGTTAGGCCAACTGCACAAAAGCCAAGGATAGTTATGAATATTTTACATTCCTATGTTTTTCACATAGAATATGTTCTTTTTTATTTTAAAATATATTTTATTATATCTGTATATCTGATTATTTAAAAAAATATATATATCTGTACCTATATATATTTATATGAATAGATGATAGATGGATGATTGATAGATAGATAGATAGATAGATAGATAGATAGATAGATAGATAGATAGATAGATAGATAGAAAGAAATATATATTATAAAATACAAAATAAAAAAAATCTATGTGAAAAACTTAAAACACATATACATGTGTTTTTATTTTTTTATATGAGTATATATGAATATATGTGCGCACATATTTACACATATTAACACATGGATAAACTTATATACATGTATTGATATATTGGGATATATATATATATATATATATATATATATATATATATATATATATATATATATATATATATATATATATAAAAAAGTTTCAGCCAGCACAATCTTCTATTAAAACGAAGTTCCTTTATTTCATGACAACTTTAAAAAGCTTAAAGGGACAGTAAAGTCCCAAAAAAACTTTCATGATTCACATAGGGCATGTCATTTTAAACAACTTTCCGTTTTACTTTTATCACCAATTTTGCTTTGTTCTCTTGGTATTCTTAGTTGAAAGCTAAACCTAGGAGGTTCATATGCTAATTTCTTAGATCTTGAAGACCTCCTCTAATCTAAATGCATTTTGACAGTTTTTCACCACTAGAGGGCATTAGTTTATGTGTTTTCATATAGATAACATGGAGCTCATGCACGTGAATATACCATGGAGACAGCTCTGATTGGCTAAAATGCAAGTCTGTCAAACGAACTAAGGGGCAGTCTGCTGAGGCTTAGTTACAAGGTAATTACAGAGATAAAACATGTATCATTTTAACTGTGTTGGTTATGCAACACTGGGGAATTGTTAATTAAGGATTATCTATCTTTTAAAACAACACAAATTCTGGTGTTGACTGTCCCTTTAAGACAGCAAGACAGGACAATCCTTCTGACATGTTTCGGCCATTAGGCCTTAATCATAGACATACAATTAGATTAAAACAGTTAAAATTTATACCTGTTGCTGACTTTCAATTAGATAGCACCGGTCTTGTGACTAAACTAGGTACATCCATTAATTTAACCGTATAGTGTCCATTTTCATTGTGTGATTCAGTTGGGATACTTGTGCAGAACAAATATACATATATGACTGGAATACATAATACAAATAATTCATCATTACAATAGCAGCCTCAAAATGAAATAAAATGTTATACTTAGTCAATAATCTTACATACTTAATACTTCATGTTATCTGCATGTCTGAAACATATTATATTTATAAAACACAGCACTGTTAAGTAAATAAAGAATAAAGGATACACATGTATCTGTACTTTCTCAGTAAGATTATAAACTTATTCAATGAGAGAAGCAAGGCTCTGGAATATACTAATCTTCTGTAATGATAATATATATTGCTTTGCGTTGTCTCAGACCTGTTTGTGAGAGTTCCTGTGTATTACCTGGCTGCCTGGCGTCCTTCCTGGTTCCTGATCTCTGGCTTGTTCCTGACTCTGCTGTTTTCCTTGTTCCTGATTCCGGCTCGTCTGACTATCCAATTTGTGCAGAAATCCATATCATTCCAAAGGGTTCACATACTTTTTCTTGCAACTTCTTGCAACTGTATACATATATATGTATATATATATATGTATGTATGTATATATATATATATATATATATATATATATACATACAGTTGGAAGAAAAAGTATGTGAACCCTTTGGAATGATATGGATTTCTGCACAAATTGGTCATAAAATGTGATCTGATCATCATCTAAGTCACATCAATAGACAATCACAGTCTGCTTAAACTAATAACACACAAAGAATGAAATGTTGCCATGTTTTTATTGAACACACCATGTAAACATTCACAGTGCAGGTGGAAAAAGTATGTGAACCTCTAGACTAATGACATCTCCAAGAGCTAATTGGAGTGAGATGTCAGCCAACTGGAGTCCAATCAATGAGATGAGATTGGAGGTGTTGGTTACAGCTGCCCTGCCCTATAAAAAACACACACCAGCTCTGGGTTTGCTTTTCACAAAAAGCATTGCCTGATGTCAATGATACCTCGCACAAAAGAGCTCTCAGAAGACCTACGATTAAGAATTGTTGACTTGCATAAAGCTGGAAAGGGTTATAAAAGTATCTCCAAAAGCCTTGCTGTTCATCAGTCCACAGTAAGACAAATTGTCTATAAATGGAGAAAGTTCAGCACTGCTGCTACTCTCCCTAGAAATGGCTGTCCTGTAAAGATGACTGCAAGAGCACAGCGCAGACTGCTTAATGAGTTGAAGAAGAATCCTAGAGTGTCAGCTAAAGACTTACAAAAGTCACTGGCAAATGCTAACATCCCTGTTAGCGAATCTACAATACGTAAAACACTAAACAAGAATGGATTTCATGGGAGGATACCACAGAGGAAGCCACTGCTGTCCAAACAAAACATTGCTGCACATTTACAGTTTGCACAAGAGCACCTGGATGTTCCACAGCAGTACTGGCAAAATATTCTGTGGACAGATGAAACCAAATTTGAGTTGTTTGGAAGAAACACACAACACTATGTGTGGCGAAAAAGAGGCACAGCACACTAACATCAAAACCTCATCCCAACTGTGAAGTATGGTGGTGGGGGCATCATGGTTTGGGGCTGCTTTGCTGCATCAGGGCCTGGACAGATTGCTATCATCGAAGGAAAAATGAATTCCCAAGTTTATCAAGACATTTTACAGGAGAACTTAAGGCCATCTGTCTACCAGCTGAAGCTCAACAGAAGATGGGTGTTGCAACAGGACAATGACCGAAAGCATAGAAGTAAATCAACAACAGAATGGCTTAAACAGAAGAAAATACGCCTTCTGAAGTGGCCCAATCAGAGTCCTGACCTCAACCCGATTGAGATGCTGTGGCATGACCTCAAGAAAGCGATTCACACCAGACATCCCAAGAATATTGCTGAACTGAAACAGTTCTGAAAAGAGGAATGGTCAAGAATTACTTCTGACCGTTGTGCACGTCTGATCTGCAACTACAGGAAACGTTTGGTTGAAGTTATTGCTGCCAAAGGAGGTTCAACCAGTTATTAAATCCAAGGGTTCAAATACTTTTTCCACCTGCACTGTGAATGTTTACATGGTGTGTTCAATAAAAACATGGTAACATTTCATTCTTTGCATGTTATTAGTTTAAGCAGACTGTGATTGTCTATTGTTGTGAATTAGATGATGATCAGATCACATTTTATGACCAATTTGTGCAGAAATCCATATCATTCCAAAGGGTTCACATACTTTTTCTTGCAACTGTATATATGTATATATATATATATATATATATATATATATATATATATATATATATACTCTTGATGCACAAAAATTTGCATATTGTATATGCCACTAGAAAATATTTATATCTTGTACCTACTCTGTTCCCAAACATCAAAGGATATCTTATCCATATTCTAATGTACATTACATTGGCTCCAAATCATTTCTTTAACTATTTTATATGTATAAACTTTTCAATTTTGCATGATCTGTCATAGCATACTAAAGGTCAATTTTATTTCATGAGATATTAAGTCATTTGATTATAGTCTCTCTAGAATTAAATTGGGATAATTGTGCGAGAGGACTCGTGAAGGGACATGATCATGATAATGGTTATAGAGATCTTAAATTATGTCTTGAATAGGGTTTATCTTGAGATATGATATATCTAAAAATATGTACTTACAGCCCTCTATGACATATATTTAGAGCTAATCTGTAACCATCACTAAGTCCAAATAATTCTCCATATTGTAGAAATATACCACATTGTGATTTTTCTTAAAAGTATATACAGTATGTCAGGGTTTTTTCCCTGTTTTGTTTGCCATGTACTGCTGGCAGCCATTTTACTCACCTCCCTTCCTGACTATGGTGCATTGTGGGGGATGCTGCTCATTTCCTGCACTTCCTTTTATGGACAGACTGGTGTGCACCATCCGTGTGAGACAGGATGCAGTCTCAGAATTGTGATGTCATCACTTATTATTTAAAGGGCCTCTGTTCAGTATGCTTTGCTTTGCGTTGTCTCAGACCTGTTTGTGAGAGTTCCTGTGTATTACCTGGCTGCCTGGTGTCCTTCCTGGTTCCTGATCTCTGGCTTGTTCCTGACTCTGCTGTTTTCCTTGTTCCTGATTCCGGCTCGTCTGACTATTCACTTTGGCTCCTGAATCTGCTCGTCTGACTACCAGCTCTGGTTTTGACTCCTGGCTTGTTATTTGACTTGTGGACTTTTTATTATTTTTTGCTATTAATAAAGGTGTGATTATTTTTGCACTTCTCGTCTCAGTCTGATTCCTGACACCCTGACATTACGCAAAGGCCATGAATCCTGATGGTGCTAATTATCCACCTTTACCTGCCATAATTTCCAGGATGGATGTACAGGATCACCGCTTAGATCAATTTGCACTAGCCCTGCAAACCCTGCTGACACTGCACATTTGGACCAAAGTGTCTCACAAGTTATGGCTGCCACTGTTTCCGCTGCTGCACCTTTGCCTACCAGGAGCATGTCCAGTTCTGCACCTCTACCTCAGTGATATGGAGGTGATCCTATTCAGTGCAGAGGGTTTTTGAACCAGGTGGGCATTTACTTTGAGATGTTACCTCAGGCGTTTCCCTCTGACAGAGCTAAGGTGGGATTTCTCATCTCGTTGCTCTCTGACACAGCTCTTGCCTAGGCTAATTCCTTGTGGGAGACTAATAAACCTGTGATTTCAAATTACCCTGAATTTGTGGCCTCCTTTCAAAGGGTATTTGATGTTCCGGCTCGCTCCTCCTCTGCTGCTAAACGACTCATGTCCATTCAGCAAGGTACAAGATCTGTTGCTCAGTATGCTATTGAGTTCCGTATACTTGCCGCAGAGGTAGGTTGAAACAATGGAGCCCTTGTTGCCGCCTTCTTTCATGGACTCTCTAATGCGATTAAAAACAAAGTTGCTGCCAGAAATTTACCAGAGAATCTCAAGGCATTGGTGTCTTTTTTGATCCTAATTGACATCAGACTCAGAGAGAGGCCCTCTTTCAAGGAGTGCTTGCAGAAGCCTCCTGTTCCGTTGTCTCCTATGTGTTAGTTCCCACCCATGCCTCCCTCTCCTCCCATGCCTCCTGGTCCAGAGTCACCAGCTACTGCTGAGCTGATGCAGTTTGGATTCACGCATCTCTCCATGGCAGAGAGGGCCTTTAGGAGGAGGGAGAAGCTCTGCCTCTATTGTGGGTTACAGGGCCACCTTTTGAAGTCTTGTCCTACACGGCTGGGAAACACTCACACCTATGGTCCTGTCGGGGGCAGACGTTGGGTGGTTTATCCTCATCCCCTGAACCGCTTAAGGAGAAACCTTTGGTCATGGTTGTCCTTTCCTTGGTGGACTCCTCCATAGTCACTCAGGCTCTTGTTGACTCTGGTGCTGTGGGCTATTTCTTTGACAGTGCTTTTGTATCAAAGCACTCCATTCCTGTTTTGCTTTGGTCCGTTCCGCTTGCTATTGAAGCCATTGATGGCAGGCCCCTTCAGCCCGCACTCGTTACTCATGAAACTGCTCTGTTGTCCATGGCTGTTGGGGCTCTCCATTTTGAAACCCTCCAGTTCCAGGTGATAAACTCTCCACATTTTCCGGTTGTTCTGGGTTATCCCTGGCTCCAAAAGCACAATCCCAGTCTCGACTGGTGCAGGTCCAAAATGTTGTCGTGGTCCCCGCAATGTATTTCCACTTGTATTTGGAAACCAGTTAAAGACTTGTGCACTTCTTCAGTATCTCAATTGCCAGAGGAGTACCGAGAGTTCCTAGATATTTTTGACAAGGTGTGTGCCGGTACGTTGCCTCCTCACCGGTCTTCTGATTGTGCCATAGACCTGCAACCCGGAGCCATTCCTCCTCGGGGCCAGGTGTACCCTCTGTCTGTTGCAGAGAATTGTGCTATGGAGAAGTATGTTGCCAATGCTCTGTCGTGGGGGATCAACTGTAAATCCTGCTCTCCTGCAGGGGCTGGCTTCTTCTTTGTGAAGAAAAAGGGTGGCGAGTTAAGACCATGTATTGATTATAGGGGTCTTAATCGTCTTACCATTAAGAATGCTTACCCTATTCCGCCCATTATGGAACTCTTTGACTGCCTCAAGGGAGGTACAGTCTTTACTAAACTTGATTTAAGAGGAACGTACAATCTCGTTAGGATTAAGGAGGGCCACGAATGGAAAACAGCATTTAACACCAAGAGCGGGCATTATGAGTATCTTGTAGTGCCCTTTGGCCTATGTAATGCTCCTGCTGTTTTTCAGGAATTTATTAATGATGTCCTATGAGATATGTTGCAACAGTTTGTTATGGTGTACTTAGACAACATCCTCATACACTCACCCACACTTGAAGCTCATCGTTCTGAAGTTACACGGGTTCTTCAGAGACTACGTGAGAACGGCCTGTTTTGTAAACTTGAGAAATGTGAGTTCCATCAGACTCAATTAACCTTCCTAGGCTATGTTATCTCCGTTGCAGGGTTCTCCATGGATCCTGACAAGTTATCTGCAGTTCTGCAGTGGCCACGCCCAGTTGGTCTTCGGTCTATTCAATGTTGTTTGGGGTTCACCAATTACTATAGAAAGTTTATTAAAAATGTTTCTTCCTTGGTCAAACCTATCACAGACATGACCCGTAAAGAGAATGATCCACTCCATTGGTCACCTACTGCCATTAAGGCCTTTTATAGTCTTAAGACTGCCTTTGCTGCCGCTCCAGTTCTGGCTCATCCTAACCCTGTCCTGCCTTTCGTTCTTGAGTTCGATGCGCCTGAGACTGGAGTAGGTGCCCTCTTGTCTCAACGTCCTATGCCTGACGGCTCCTTACATCTGTGTGGTTTCTTCTCTAAGAAATTGTCTCCAGCAGAGTGCAATTATGAAATTGGCGACAGGGAATTACTGGCCATAATTTTGGCACTCAAGGAATGGAGGCATATTCTCGAGGGTACTAACGTGCCAGTGCTCATTCTTACTGACAACAAAAATTTAACTTATCTATCTGAAGCAAAACGTTTGTTGCCCCGACAGGCCAGATGGGTGCTATTTTTGTCTCGGTTTAATTATGTGGTCTCCTACCTGCCTGGTAGTAAGAATGTTAGGGCTGATGCCCTCTCTTGACAATTTTGCCTCTGTACAAGAGGAGTCTGTACCTACTCCTGTTATACCTCCTGACCATATTTTGGCTACCATATGTACTAATTTGACTTCTTCCTTGGGGGAGGAGATCCTGGCTGCACAAACCAATGCACCTCCTGAGAAACCTAGTGGTAAGTGTATTGTTCCTGAGAATCTTTGAACTAAACTTTTGCATACTTACCACTATCCTAAAGCCGCAGGTCACCCAGGCAAGAACCAAATGATTTGGTCTGTCACTCGACAATTCTGGTGGCCAGGTCTTCGTTCTGATGTTGCTGCGTATGTTGCCTCCTGCTCAGTTTGGCACAGAATAAGACTCCTCAATGTCTTCCTGTGGGTCTTCTTCAACCTATTGCTAATGGTGAGCGTCCTTGGACACATCTTTCCATGGACTGCATGGTCGAGCTCCCTTTTCCAATGGCAATACTGTTATCCATATGGTGGTTGACAGTTTTTCTAAAATATCACATTGCATTCCCTTGATGAAGCTGCCTGCCGCTCAGGAGGTCTTCCATTTACATGGGTTACCCAAGGAGATAGTGTCGGACCAGGTAGCCAGTTTGTCTCCAGATTTTGGCGTTCCTTTTGTACTCAAATGGGGATCCAGCTTTCCTTCTCCTCGGCATATCACCCTCAATCCAATGGGGCTGCAGAACGGTCTAATCAAGCTCTGGAACAGTTCCTCCATTGCTATGTCTCATATCATCACAATAATTGGTCTGAACTGTTACCTTGGGCAGAGTTTGCTCATAATAGTGCTATTAATGCTTCCTCGAAGTTATCCCCGTTCATGGCAATTTATGGGTTTCAACCATCCTTGTTGTCCGATTCATTCATGTCTCAGGGTATTCCGGCTTTGGGGGAGCATCTCCGGCAACTCCGTTCCACGTGGGTGCAAATTCAGGATTGCCTTCATCATTCTATGCAGCGCCAAAAGTTCCAGGCTGATCGTAGGCATCTGCCCGCACCTTCCTACCAGATTGGTGAGAGAGTTTGGATGTCCTCCCGCAACTTCCAATAAATTGGCTCCCCATTATGTTGGTCCTTTTCGAATACTCCGACGGGTTAATCCTGTGGCCTACGCTCTTGACCTTCCTCCTGCTATGCGCATCTTCAATGTTTTTCATGTCTCCCTCTTGAAACCATTGGTTTGTAATCAGTGTACCACTGTGTTGCCTCGTCCCCATCCTATCTTTGTTGACAACCATGAGGAGTATGAGGTCAGCAGCTTTATTGACTCTGATATGTCCAGGGGCTGGGTACAGTATTTGGTTCACTGGAGGGGCTACAGTCCGGAGGAGTGTTCTTGGGTTCCCTCCTCTGATGTTCATGCTTCTGCATGCCTTCCATGCCCGTTTCCCCAATAAGCCTTTTGTCCTCCTGCGGGGGAGGGGTCGTTGAGGGGAGGGTACTGTCAGGGTTTTTTCCCTGTTTTGTTTGCCATGTTCTGCTGGCAGCCATTTTACTCACCTCTCTTCCTGACTATGGTGCATTGTGGGGGATGCTGCTCATTTCCTGCACTTCCTTTTATGGCTAGACTGGTGTGCATCATCCGTGTGAGACAGGATGCAGTCTCAGAATTGTGATGTTATCACTTATTATTTAAAGGGCCTCTGTTCAGTATGCTTTGCCTTTGCATTGTCTCAGACCTGTTTGTGAGAGTTCCTGTGTATTACCTGGCTGCCTGGCGTCCTTCCTGGTTCCTGATCTCTGGCTTGTTCCTGACTCTGCTGTTTTCCTTGTTCCTGATTCCGGCTCGTCTGACTATTCACTTTGGCTCCTGACTCAGTTCGTCTGACTACCAGCTCTGGTTTTGACTCCTGGCTTGTTATTTGACTTGTGGACTTTTTATTATTTTTGCTATGAATAAAGGTGTGATTATTTTTGCACTTCTCGTCTCAGTCTGATTCCTGGCACTCTGACAATATATTTGACATTCATTACCAAAAATTTATGACATCATATATGGAGTTGTAACCATTGGGAATATAGGTTGCTAGGGAGAAGATCCAAAACACCTCTCTTTTGAGTAATAATTTAGTGAGATCACCTCCTCCTTTTTTTTTTTTTTACGATCATCCATTTGAATGTTGCATTTAAACTTGCATGTTCTGAAATAAAATGTTTAGCTAGCTCTGAGCATGCATTAGATCTCTTTATACCTGAAAGGTGTTGACGGATCCTCTCCCTGGCTTCCCTTGACGTGCATCCTACATATTGTTTTTCTAAACAACTGCACCAAGCTATATATATGATGTTCTTTGCTCTTCAGTTTACTCTACTTTCTAATTTATACTTTTTATGTGTTATGTTAGATTGAAAGGTAACCCTTTTGTGTATATAGTTACAGGGGATACAGGGTCCAAACCCACACTTAAACATTCCCTTTGAGGTTAACTATGAGCTACTGCTTGAATTTAAAGACAGATTGTTAGGCGACAAAATGTTCCCCAAAGTTAAGCCTCGTCTATAGGAAAACCTACAACCACTCTTCACTGTATTTATCAAACCTTCATCTGCCTTTAACATAGGGAGACGATTCTTGATAATTTTACAAACTTCGTCATAGTCAGTGGAATATTGTGTGACACATGTAACTGCTCCATTGTTCATACCATCTGTCTTTTTTTATTTCCCCGGTATGTATTTGGTTTTATGTTTGTCACACAGAAATTCCTTCCTACTTAGATTATCCACCTGATCTTTGGCTTACCTGACAACATCTTTATTGTATCCTCTCACTAGGAGTTTCCTAGTTAACTCTAGACTTTGTTTTTCCCAGTCTTTTGGATTTGTGCAATTCCTTTTTGTCCTTATATATTGCCCTTTCGCTATTGAGTGTGGTACACTCCGGGGATGATTACTCTTCCCATTTAAGATGGTATTGCCAGAAATTGGTTTTCTTTAAATAGTTGTTTCTACCTGTTTGGTTGTGTAATCTGCTTTAAGAACCAGGTCTAAGTATGGTATGTTTTCTTTGTTGATTTCAAACGTGAATTTCAAATCCCAGAGATTCATATTGAGAGATTGCACATATTCCTACATTTCACTTTCTCTTCCAGTCCACACAAAAAATAGGTCATCGATGAATATATGATATGATTTGATTTTGTTGGCAAATGTATTACTATCTCCAAAAATATGGGTAAATCTCCCACCATCCCATTGTTAAATTTGCATATGAGGGGGCAAATTTTGCCCCCATGGCAGTTCCTCTAATTTGGATATAGTACTGGCCATCAAATCAGAAATAATTATGTGTTAGGAGGAACTGCGCAACTCTCAATATGAAATTGATAAACTCAGTGGTATAATGTGTAAAATAAACTTTAGGGCACCAATGCCCATCTGATGGAGAATCGAGGAATATAATGACACTACGTCGACGGTTGCCCAACTGTAGTGTTGTTCCCATTTAAAACTCTCAAAAATTTTCAGAAGATGTTTGGTGTCTCAGAGATAGCTAAACAGGTTTGGGACCAGGGGTTGAAGTAGGGTTTCCAGCCATTCGGATAGTGGTTCGCATAGGGAGCCAATACCTGAAACAATGGATTGTCCTTTCATATCTCTGAGGGATTTGTGAACTTTCAGAAATATATGGAATATAGATATCACTGATTCGTTTATGAGTAAATAATCATGAGTGTTATGATCAATATGGCCAACTACAAACCATCATCGACAAGAGACCTAAGTTCCTTCATAAATACAAAGGTAGGGTCACCTGAGAGGGATCTATAATCATCATGGTTATTTAGTTGGCGTAGTATTTCATTTTTATAGGATAACCTATCTCACATAACTATACTCCCACCTTTGTCTGCTGTCTTTATTACTAACTGGTCATTCTTCTAGAGTGATTCCAATGCTGATCTCTCCTGTTTGGTGAGATTCTGAGAAATCTCACAAGTTTTTTTGACAACTTAACCAAATCTGCTTCTATCCTCTTCTGAAAATTGAGGAGAATATCTCCTCTACTCTGGACAGGATAGAAAATTGATTTGGGTTTAAAACGCCCATGTATATTAGTACCTTGTTTACTTAAATCACCTTCTTTCTCTAGACTCAAAAGATTTTGTACATCCTGTAATTCTGAAAAATCCATAGACGAACCATTACCCTGACCTTTAATGGTACAGGGAAAATCAATAAGCTGTTCAGTGTTGATGTACTCACTACTCTCAAAATGTTTTTTCAACGTGAAATTGCGAATCAATCTATTAACATCAATAAGAGTTTGAAATAAATTAAAAGCACATACCATAGCCCAATATTTTTATTTTATGTTCATTTAAAGGATAATCTGTCAAATTAATGATATTCAGCTAGATTACGAGTTATGCACACTATAGGGCAATTAGCGAACGCAAGAAAAGTTGGGTTATTTAACCCCCTATAGCGCAGCCATTACAAGTTTTTCAAAACCCGGCTTGTGTGTGCGATATGGTGCTTTTAAGCTCCATACCGCAAAAAATAAAAGTGCTGTTTTGACGTGATCATGCACCATAGACATCAATAGGGAGAAAGTGTCTGAAAAAAAACTAACACCTGCGATCGCGGAAAGAAAAGCTCCGTAACGCAGCCCCATTGATGTCTATGGGGAAAACAACCTAACATTTAAACCTAACACCCTGACATAAACCCCAAGTCTAAACACCTCTAATCTTCCCCCCACCGACATCACCGTCACCTACATAATGTTATTATCCCCTAAACTGCCGCCCCCGATATCGCCGCCACCTAAATAAAGCTATTAACCCCTATTCTGCCGCTCCCAATATCGCCACCACTATACTAAAGTTATTAACCCCTATTCCCCTGCACCACAACATTGCCCACACTATAATACATCTATTAACCCCTATTCCGCTGCTCCCCGACATTGCTGCAACTAAATAAAGCTATTAACCTCTACACCACTTGCCTCCCACATCACTAGCACTAAATAGATCTATTAACCCATAAACCGCCAGCCCCCCACATCAAAAAAATTATTAATTCCTACACCTACCCCTAAGCCTAACCCTAACCCTAAACCTAACCCTAACATCCCCTAATTTTAATATAATTAAAATAGAGCTAAATTAAAGTTGGAATAATAAACTAAATAATACCTATTTAAAACTAAATGCATACTTACCTGTAAAATAAAACCTAAGCTAGCTACAATATAACTAATAGTTATATTTTAGCTAGCTTAGGTTTTATTTTTATTTCACAGATAATTTGTATTTATTTTAACAAGGTAAACTAGTTAGTAAAAAATAGTTATTATCTATTTACTAACTACCTAGTTAAAATAAATACAAACTTAGCTGTGAAATAAATCCTAAACTACCTTACACTAAAACCTAAAACGATAAAAAATAAAAAAAACACTAAAATCCCAAAAAATAAAAAAAACTACCATTACAAAAAAAAAACAAAAAAACGAACTTATCTAAAAAAACTAAAATTATTCCTATTCTAATACCCTTTAAAAAAAAAAAAAGACACCCCAAAATATAAAAAGCTTAATCTAGACTAAACTACCAAGGGCACTTAAAAGGGCCTTTGTATGGGCATTGCCCTTAAAAGGGCATTTAGCTCTTTTGCTGCCCATACCCTAATCTAAAAGTAAAAACCCACCCCAAAACGAAAAAAAAAAATACATTACACAAAATAAACAAATTATGAAAAATAATAAAAATTATGCCTATTCTAGCACCCATTTAAAAAAAAAAAAAAACACCCCAAAATAAAAAACCTAATCTAGAACAAACTACCAAGGGTCCTTAAAAGGGCCTTTTGGGGGATCTTTAAATTGTCCTAAAGTTAACAGCTCTTTTGCTACAAAAGAAAAAAAAAAACACCCCTAACAGTATACAAACCCCCACCCCCTAAACCGACAAAATAAAAAAAACCTAATCTACCTTCACTCTTTTGCTGCCCATGCCCTAATCTAAAAATAAAAACCCACCCCAAAACGAAAAAAATACATTACAAAAATAACAAACAAATTATGAAAAATAATAAAAATTATGCCTATTCTAGCACCCATTTAAAAAAAAAAAACACCCCAAAATAAAAAATCTAATCTAGAATAAACTACTAATGGCCCTTAAAAGAGCCTTTTATAGGGCATTGTCCTAAGTTAAACAGCTCTTTTACCTGTAAAAAAATACAAACCCCCATTAACATTACAAACCCCCACCCCCCCCAAACCCACAAAATAAAAAAAATATCTAAAAAGCCTAAGCTAACCATTGCCCTGTAAAGGGCATTTGGATTGGCATTGCACTTAAAAGGGTATTTTGCTCTTTTGCTGCCCAAACCCTAATCTAAAATAAAAACCCACCCAAAAAAACCCTTAAAAAAGCCTAACACTAACCCCCGACAAGTCCCTTACAGTTTTTGAAGTCCCGCTTGAACGATCTTCATCCAGGCAGCGAGAAGTCTTCATCCAATAGAATGAGAGCTGCTTAAATCCTATTGGCAGATTTGAACAGCCAATAGGACTTTAGCAGCTCTAATTCCTATTGGCTGATTAAAAATTTTCAGCCAATAGGAATGCAAGGGACGCCATCTTGAATCGTGTACCTTGCATTTAAGATTCAGTGTATGGCGGCGACCATATGAAGAGAATGCTTCGTGCCAGATGTCTTCAGGATGGACCCACTCCGCACCGCTGGGATCAAGATAGAAGATGCCGCCTGGATGAAGATTGAAGAGGCTGCCTGGATGAAGACTTCTCGCCGCTTGGATAAGGACTTCGCCGCCGGGATGAAGATTAAAGAGGCCATCTGGATGAAGACTTCTCGCCGTTTGGATGAGGACTTTGCCGCTGGGATGAAGATTAAGAGGCTGCCTGGATGAAGACTTCACGCTGCCTGGATGAAGACCGTTCAAGCGGGACTTCAAAAACTGTAAGTGGATCGTCAGGGGTTAGTGATAGGTTTTTTAAAGGTTTTTTGGGTGTTTTTTTTTTTAGTTTAGGGTTTGGGCAGCAAAAAAGCTAAATGCCCTTTTAAGGGCAATGCCCATCCAAATGCCCTTTTCAGGGCAATGGGTAGCTTAGGGTTTTTTTTAGAGTTAGGTTTTTCATTTTGGGGTTTAGTTGGGTGGTGGGTTTTACTGTTGGGGTGTCTTTGTATTTTTTTTTTTTTACATGTAAAAGAGCTGTTTAAATTAGAGCAATGCCCTACAAAAGGCCCTTTTAAGGGTTATTGTAGGCTAGGTTTTTTTTTATTTTGGGTGGGCTTTTTTAGTTTGATAGGGCTATTAGATTAGGTGTAATTCTTTTTCATTTTTTATAATTTCGTTTGCTATTTTTCGTAAGTGTTAGTATTTTTTTATTGTGTAGTTTAGTTTAATTTAATTGGTAGTTAGTTTAATTTTAGTTCAATAATTATATTAGTTTAATTGTTAGTTTAAACTTATTTTTTTTTTAATTTAAAAGGTAAGTTTTAATTTTATTTAAGATAGGGAAATTGTAATTTTAATCTAAAGTTAGGGGGGCGTTAGGTTTAGGGGATACTAGTTGAATTTAGTTTATTGTGATGTGGGGGGCTTTCGGTTTAGGGGTTAATAGTTTATTTTAATATATTTTGTTGTGGGGGGCTTGCGGTTTAGGGATTAATAGGTTTATTATAGTGGAGGCGGTGTAGGGCTTAATAACTTAAGTATAGTGGGGGCGGACAGCAGATTAGGTGTTAATAATATTTAAATAGTGTTTGCAATGTTGGAGGGCAGCGGTTTAGGGGTTAAAAACTTTATGATAGTGGTGATGATGTTGGGGAGCGGCGGAATAGGGGTTAATAATTATTTTTAGTGGCGGCGATGTCGGAAGAGGCATATTAAGGGTTAATAAATTTAATATAGTGTTTGTGATGTGGGAGGGCCTTGGATTAGGGGTTAATAGGTAGTTTATGGGTGTTTAGTGTATTTTGTAGCAGTTTAGTTATGAGTTTTATGTTACAGATTTTAGCGTAAAACTCATAACTACTACTTTTAGATGGCGCAACAGATCTTGTCGTTTTAGGCTGTAACACCGTTTTTAGCCAGAACGCAAAACTCGTAATGAAAGCACCATGGGAATCCCATTAAAAAACGTCATTTTTTAAGAGTGCGGTACTTACGTTGTGTTACAGGCTAAAAGGCTTGCTGTACAGCTATACCGACAAGACTCGTAATGGCTGCGTTGCTGTTTTAATGCTGAAAATACCATATTTTCAGTGTTAAAAGACGAACACACAGACTTGTAATCTAGCTGATTGCTAATGACTAATTTGTCTATTGATATTTGTTGTATCTCGACCCTTGCCTGAGGGGGTAACGTGATTCATTTATTCTTCCCCTTGTTGTGCCTCTTGCACCCCTCCTCTTCCTTCTGAGGGATTCACTGGGGAAACCTGAAAAACCTATTCTAAATCAGTTTTATCTTTGTTCGGATTACTTAGAACATTCTCATTTTTTCCTTGTGAATTAACAGTATATTTGCTTCCTCCTAGATTCTGTTGAGAACTAGTTGCACTGATCTGAAATTTGACTTTCTTTGAGGTCTGATCTTTTGGGGTTTTCAAGATGGATTTGGGTATTGGATCTTTACTAAGAGTGTTAAGTAAAGATCAGGTGGACAATCTAAGTAGGAAGGAATTACTGTGTGACAAACCTAAAACCTAATACATACCGGGGAAATAAAAAAAGACAGATGGTATGAACAAGGGAGCGGTTACATTTGTTACACAGTACTCCACTGACTATGACAAAGTTTGTAAAATTATTAAGAATCATCTCCCTATGTTAACAGCAGATGAAGGTTTGATAAATACAGTGAAGAGTGGTTGTAGGTTTTCCTATAGACGTGGCTTAACTTTGGGGAACATTTTGTCACCTAGAGATCTGTCTTTAAATTCAAGCAGTTGCTCATGGTTAACCTTGAAGGGAATGTTTAGGTGTGATTTTGGACCCTGCATCCCCTGTAGCTATATACACAAAGGGGTTACCATTCAATCTAACATAACACATAAAAAGTATAAATTAGAAAGTTGCGTAAACTGCAGAGCCAATAACATCATGTAGGATGCACGTCAACAGAAGCCAGGGAGAGGATCCGCCAACACCTTTCGGATATAAAGCGATATGATGCACGTTCAGAGCTAACTAAACATTTTATTTCAGAAGATGCGAGTTCAAATGCAACATTTAAATGGATGATCTCACTAAATTATTACTCAAAAAAGAGGTGTCTTGGATCTTCTCCCTTGCAACCCGTATTCCCAATGGTTACAACTCCATATATGATGTCATCAATTTTTAGGAATGATTGTCAAATATATACTTTTGAGAAAAATTACAATGTGGTATATTTCTACAATATGGTGTATTATTTGGACTCAGTGGTGGTTATAGACTAGCTCTAAATATATGTCATAGAGGGTGTAATGTACAGCTGTAAGTACATATTTTTTAGATATATCATATCTCAAGATAAACCCTATTCAAGACATAATTTAAGATCTCTATAACCATTATCATGATCATGTCCCTTCACGACTCCTCTCACACATTTATCCCAATTTAATTCTAGAGAGACTATAATCAAATGTCTTAATATCTCATGAAATAAAATTGATCTTCAGTAAGTTATGACAGATCATGTAAAATTTATAAGTTTATACATATAAGATAGTTAAAGAAATGATTTGGAGCCAATGTAATGTACATTAGAATATGGATAAGATATCCTTTGATGTTTGGGAACAGAGTAGGTATAAGAAATATATATTTTCTAGTGGCATATGCAATATGCAAATCTCTGTGCATCAGGGGTATATATATATATATATATATATATATTGAATAAGCTTATAATCTTACTGAGAAAGTACAGATATATGTATATCCTTTATTCTTTATTTACTTAATAGTGCTGTGTTTTATAAATATAATATGTTTCAGACATGCATATAACATGAAGTATTAATTATGTAAGATTATTGACTAAGTATAATATTTCATTTAAGGCTGCTATTGTAATGATGAATTATTTGTATTATGTATTCAAGTCATATATGTATATTTGTTCTGCACAAGTATCCCAATTGAATCACACAATGAAAATGGACACTATACGGTTAAATTAATGGATGTACCTAGTTTAGTCACAAGACCGGTGCTATCCAATTGAAAGTCAGCAACAGGTATAAATTTTAACTGTTTTAATCTAATTGTATGTCTATAATTAAGGCCTAATGGCCAAAACATGTCACACGGATTGTCCTGTCTAGCTGTCTTAAGCTTTTTAAAGTTGTCATGAAATAAAGGAACTTTGTTTTAATAGAAGATTGTGCTGGCTGAAACATTTATTTTTTTCGTTTTTGGATATCCTTACCCTTCCTAGCCGAGCACCTTCACCTCTAGTTTGAAAAAAGTAGTTTTTTTCCTATTTTCATTGGTGGATTGGAGGTCACGTGAAGACAGAGGGGAGTATTGTGGAAGTAGGAAGCTGCAATGGTAGCCGGTGCGGGAAATGGCAGCAAAGATTCCAAGAAGGAACCTACAAGCATGATTCTAACAGAGGCGAGAGAGGTAATACCCCGGTCCGGGTCCTTTCCCTGTGCCCACGCTTTTGCTGCTGTTGGCTGTACAGGCTGTGGGTGAGTGTGGGTATTTTTCCTATCACCTGCGGAAGTGCTGTTACACAGAGACGCAACAGTTGTGGAGCCCAAGTTGGCAAGTATCTCTGTTTTGTCTGCCTTCCAAGCCACACCGTATGTACCTACTGTCCCCCCTCTTTCTCTATTATTAGACACAGCAAATGTTGTAGACGTGACCCCTGGGAGTTGTTTGGCTCCCTCACTTTGGAACTTTTTTCTTTGTGTGTGTATATATATATTATTGGTTATTTGTAGAGCGCCAACAGACTCCGCAGCGCATACACATATTTAGTTTATATATATATATATATATATATATATAGCATCAAACAAATATTCAGAACAACCCACCGGATTACATTTGCCTAGGTGCAATATTGTAATAAATATGCATACAAAGAGAGAAGCGCTCTACCAGGAACGAACAACAGCTCAGTGGCTTGTTCTATGGCGATTTACCACCCGGAAGCAGCCTCTTTTAGACCAGTGTGCTTTTCACAGAAGAAAACTTTCCTGAAGTATATCAGTCTGATCCCGCCAAGTAAGGTCAGTCCAGCCCCGAAATACCAGGCAATTCTCCTCTGAACAAGGAACATGACAACCCCAGACGATCGTTTCGGCCTCCTATGGGCCTCGTCAGTGAGGTGCAGCCTGTAATAAATATATCCTCCAAATGAATGCACTCTCAGGGCTTTCACAAAGTAAACAAAATTTTATTGAACTTTTTGGAGATCAACTCTCCTTTTTTAGAGTCATAAGACTAATAGTACTTTTAAGTCGAGCATAACAGTTAACAAGAGCTCTAGTCACGCTTTTCCGATACGCATTATATTCAATTGCGATCAAAAGAACATATTTACTTTCAACCTATAATCTACGCATTACTTCTGCTCAAAGATGCGCGCCACTCGTAATCAAGCCACACAATGGTAAAATAGATAAATATTAAGCAATACAAATATTTAACAAATAGTTTCTAAGTATTTCATTTATACTTTATGTTAACTGCTAACCTAAGTAATTTTCTTTAATCTTTATTATAGGCTAATAGCTCCATAACAATCTTAATAATGTCCCCTGAAGTGACCATGAAGGTGACACAAATTGTGCCTCTGGGACATCATTATTGCAATGAGCTTTTCAACTGGATTTCTTTTGATTTCTCTCTTGTTCCACAATCCTTATAAAGCTCAATTACAATTATTAACATAGGTCAGTTTATTTATTTAATTTTAGAACATCATAAAAAGGCACTAAGTAGATAGTACAAATTGACCTAATAATTTCTTGATTTCAACTGACATGAAGGGCAAAGAAAACAGAGGGACAGAGAATGTGAGGAATATTTCAGGAGGTGTCTATGATCTACTTCCATTTTTTCTTCAATTAAATTAGTTAATACATCATTCTAATGCACAGGCATATTTAAAGCCCTAACTTCATATCTGATTAATATTTATACACCTATAAAAATGAACCAGATAATTTACTGATCTTTTGCATATATATATATATATATATATATATATATATATATATATATATATATATATACTGTATATATATAAACACGAAAGTGTACTGCACTCTCAAGCTAGACCAGGTACACATTCTATAGCCCTGCAAAATGTACATCCCTGTGTGCTCAATAGCACTCACAGGTAACTGCACAGTCCCCAGAGCAAAAGGCAGTTAATCCCAGACAATTATGGGTGCAAAACCCATAGGGTAAATTACGAAAAACAATTAACACAACACACAGAGAAAATCTGGCACTCACTTTCAAGTAAGCAGCTAAGATTATAAGCAAAAACTGTAGAGTTAGGTGATGTGGTTTCTGTATTTGACCCATTTGGCCAGATGCTGTGACTGACTCTTTTTTTTTTTTTTTTTCTTTTAATCTTAGCTGTGTACTTGCAAGTGAGTGCCAGACTTCCTCTGTGTGTTGTATTAATTTATTTTGTAATGTTCCCTATGGGCTTTGCACCCATACTTTTCTGGTGTTAACTGCCTGGTGCTCTGGGGTCTGTGAAGCTACCTGTAAGTACTATGGAGCACCCAGGGCTGTGTATTTTGCAGGGTCATGGGATGGGTACCAAGTCCAGTTTGAGAGTGCAGTCCACTTCTGTGTTTTGTATGTGTCTAAGGAGATTACATAAGCCTGTGCACCATTGGGTGGTTCCCAGTTTGTTTGATTGAGAGCATGCATTGTTTGGCTGTATTAGGGACCCAGGATGGGTAAGACCATGACGTGGTTCCTGGGCTTGACCCATTTTTGCTTTTAATCTTAGCTGTGTACTTGCAAGTGAGTGCCAAACTTCCTCTGTGGGTTGTGTATATACAGTATATATATATATATATATATATATATATATATATATATATATATATATACACACATACATTTCTTTTATTTTTTTATTATTATTTATTTTTTACTTATTTTATTTTTCTGTAATTTAACTCTGAAAATCACTTTTTAACATTGCTCCTATAAGTGCTGAACTGTATTTTTGCAGGACTCTTGCCTCCGTAAAATAGTACAGTATTGTTGGTTGATCAGTACAGGAGCTGATAATCAAACTTTTCAAAGAGTATGTCCCAGCATTGCAAAACAAAATATTTTAATGCCTCTTTAAATACTGTTGAACATAAATAAAACTATTTGTCTTCAGGGATTGTAAATTCTATTTTCTTTCCTTTAATTAAAACTGGAAATATAGTATATTAAAAATAGGTGTCACATGAGATAAGAAGAATACAAATAAGATGCAATATTCTCCTAGACATCTGTTCTATTATTACATTATGCACAACACACACCTCACAACTTCTCTCTGGTAATAATGTTTAACCATTCATTTGTAAAAATGTTTGCACAGTGATCAGAGTTTTAAAGCATTAAAAAATACCATGTAAGCATGGAAATAAGTTAACATTTAAATTTACTTTTATATATAATTGTACTCCATGGAATAATCTGCAATATTGGTAAGCATTCAACATTAGAATAAAAAACGTACCTTATTTTAAATAGACCATTATTAAATCCTGCAATGTGAAAAGTAATAGAGGCCGATTTATCAAGTGACTGTCTGACATGATCCGCCCAGCCGATCATGTCCGACAGACATTGCTGAATGTTGACAGCATACACTGTCGGAATTAAACATTGCACAAGCAGTTCTGTGAACTGCTTGTGCAATGCTGCCCCCTGCAGATTTGTGGCCAATCGGGTAGATTGATGGCCGCAGCCTCAGAGGAGGCGGATGGGTTAAAGGGACACCAAACCCAAAAATTTTCTTTAGTGATTCAGATAGCGCATGCCATTTTAAGCAACTTTTTAATTTACTCCTATTATCAATTTTTCTTCATTCTCTTGCTATCTTTATTTGAAAAAGCTAAGCTTCGGTTCAGTGCACTGGACAGCACTTGTTTATTGTTGGGTGAATGTATCCCCCAATCAGCAAGAACAACCCAGGTTGTTTACCAAAAATGGGATGGCTTCTAAACGTACATTGCTTTTCAAATAAAGATACCAAGAGAATGAAGACAATTTTATAATAGGAGTAAATTAGAAAGTTGCTTAAAATTGCATGCTCTAGCTGAGTCCCAAAAGAAAAAATTTGGGTTCAGTGTCCCTTTAATGTGCAGTGGTCTTAAGACCGCTGCTTCTTCACTGCTGTTTCCGGCAAGCCTGAAGGTTTGCGTGGAAACAGCTGCATTGGGGCCGATTTACAGCTTGTTAAATTGGCCCCATAGTCTTGAATGAGAGTATAGAAAAAGTATAGAAAACAAAGTATAGAAAAAAGGGGTTAATTAACCTCCTTGGAAGGAAATGTATGACTCGTTGTAAGGACAAGGGGCTGGGTGCAGAAGGGAGAATTTAAGGTCCTGGGTGGAAGTGAAAGCATTGATTCTCCCCAAGCAAAATGGAAAGGAGAAGCTCTGATCCTTACTCACTGCTTTTCTAGCAGTAGATAGTGGTTGTAGTTACAGCTATGGTGGTAGTTACAGCTCTCCTCTCTTCACTCATTCCTATCCACCAACCCAATATGAAAAGGCTATGGGGTAGATTTACCAAGCAGCAGATGCTGCTATCTACCCCAGTACTTTCTGGACTGCTGCTCCTTAACTTGTTCGCCATCCCTGAGGTGGCGGACAGCAATCAGCCGGATCAGATACGATCAGGTTGATTTACATCCCCTGCTAGCAACCGATTGGCTGCAAATTTGCAATGGGCAGTTTTGCACAAGCATTTTACACAAAAGGCTTGAACAATGATAAATGCCGACAGCGTATACTGTCTGCATTTATCGATGTAGGGCGGACATGATTCGCTACATTGGATCATGTCCGTCTGAACATGATAAATTGGCCCCCCTATGTAAAAATATGTGTGTATGTATTGTTTGGAAATAAAAAACTTATTCTAAAAATTCAGATAGAGTTTCAGACATACCTTAGACATTCCCTATTCAACCCAAGGAACATGTCTGTCCCTCCCATTTTCTGAAGTTGTGTTTAAATTTGCAATAGAGAAAATACAAAGTACAATTTAAGTTGTAAAAGATAAACATAAATAAACATAATAGAAGTATGATCCTAATTTGTTAAAGTAACACAGAAACTTTCAAAACATAATCAGAACTTGTAAAATCACTGCTAAATCTAAATGTATTAAAATAAAAAATAGAAAGTGCAAAATCTTGAATGTAATAATACTGCAGAAGCTTCCTAGTGGTTTATACTAAGTGGCCAATATTTCTAATTTAATAATAATAATAATAATAATAATAATAATAATAATAATAATAATAAAGTATATATATATATATATATATATATATATTATTTTTTCCTAGCACTTCTCTATATGTTAATGTGATATCTATGCAATGTTTAAATTTTATGCTGTTAAAATGTAATTAGAAATACTTAATAAATAAAATGCAAATGATTATGTAACCCTGCATATGAGAGATTTAGATATATTTAAAGTATACAGCAAAACATTTTACAATTTTTAGTTTATATTTGTCCTACTGTTCAGGGCTTTTGCCTCCCTCGGTGATGGCTAACTTCCTAACACATCGGTTCCACAGATCAATATTTTAGAAGCCTTAAGGGCGGCATATAAATTTATGGCTGTGAAAAACACAAATAATATATTTCTTAACAATGTCCAGATTTTTAAGCTCTGTTTTTTTTTTTCATGAGCTACAATAAATAGGGCAGTTGGCTATCCCTTATGTAAACAATAGTCAAAACAAACATGTCTTGCTTTGAATTCCTTATGAAGAAAAATCTAAATGGTTTAATCATTTTATTTTTATATATTAAATATACATTGTAGTGTTTTGTTGTCCTACTTACAGAGGCCTGTCCCTCTCCTGTCCTTATCAGCCACTAAGTTCTTGATTTCAAAGAATATATAATTACATCAATAGGAATGTTAAACACTGTGTAATAATTTATGTTATGAAATGAAATGTATAAAATGGAATATAACCACAAATACAAGTTTTGTAGGTTAATTCCGAAAACATTATTATTAAATGTTTGATGTTGTTTTATAGAAACTCTACTGAACAACTGATATGATAGTAAAACTCTGTTTTGTTACAGGAAAGATACTCATTGTTTACTCTGTATAACTTAACCTTACTTGCAAGTACCCTCTCTTCTAATTAAAGTAATCACAGTCTCTCTGCGATTAACCCTAGATACACTAAAAACCCAGCACACTTATTCTGGACCCAACAGATTACTATTAACTGTTAGGGCTTCCTCCATTTCCAATTAAGCCTTAAGGGCTTCCTCCATTTTCCAATTAAGCCTAAATACAACAGCATGTCACTTACTTATTGTGCATGAAGGATATATGTATTTTATTGCTTTTAATTTTTATTAAAACCCTTATTTTAATCATTATCCTCACTGCAATGTTTCATTTCTGAGCTACCTGTCTATCCCGAATGCTGCTGAGTATCCTGCCTCTGATCCTATACAGCCAGCTGGGTTGCTGAGAAAGCCAGCCTGCCTCTATTGGCACAACTGAGTGCCGCCACAGAATGTGAGTACCCTGCACGGATTGCTTATTTATCGGTGTACCCATACAGATTCACACAGTGGTGGGCCTTTGTTTGCACCTAGCTCCTGTTCCCATATTGTTGGATCCAGTGTCTACAGTCTGCTGAGAGATAGAGCCCTCCACCTTGGGTGTCCTGATTTGCCGGTTCAGCTAGCTGGTTTGCTGTGAATACCAGCCTGCCCCTATAGGCACACTGGAGTGCCTTTTCACATTGTGAGTACCCTGCACATGTATTATACCTGTTGTCGGCTGTTTCAGATTCACACATACGTCGCCTCTTTCCTTGTGTTTTGATTTTAAATACAACAGTTCCCTACTGTTACTATCTCCACCCTCTCACAATTAGTATCTCTAGATTCATAATACTAGCACCACTGATTAACTGATGAGAATAATTGGAGGGCTCAATTCTGAAACTGGACCTCCCACATCAGTGCTGTTCGATTAATTGCTAAACTATCAATATTAAACAAAACAATTATTTTAATAGGTGGAAAACATACTATTCCCAGACTTCTATATACAGAAAAAAAAACGTGAGTAAATATTTTTGGTGCAGCTGTAAAAGGCTGAAGTAGGCAAGAATAAAGTAGAAAACACATGTTAGAGTTTTATGCATTTTTTTATGGTTATGGAGGAATATGTGTTACGTGGGGTCCTTTATTATTAGGAGGGTTTCTTTGATTTCAGGTGGTGATGGCACTCAGAGGGTCATGTAAGTGCTATCCTCTGGCTAATAAGGGTGTATCATACCCTTCCATCCTCTGTTTCCTGTTCCTTGCTCCTATTTTAGCCTTAAAGGGACACTGTACTCAAATTTTTTCTTTTGTGATTCAGATTGAGCATGCAATTTTAAGCAACTTTCTAATTTACTCCTATTATCAATTTTTCTTGGTTCTCTTGCTATCTTTATTTGAAAAAGAAGACATCTAAGCTTTTTTTGGGTTCAGTACTCTGGACAGCAGTTTTTGATTGGTGGATGAATTTATCCACCAATCAGCAAGGACAACCCAGGTTGTTCACAAAAAATGGGCCGGCATCTAAACTTACATTCTTGCATTTCAAATAAAGATACCAAGAGAATGAAGAAAATTTGATAATAGGAGTAAATTAGAAAGTTGCTTAAAATTTCATGCTCAATCTGAATCACAAAAGAAAAAATTTGAGTACAGTGTCCCTTTAATATCTTACCCAAGCACTTGTTTTCCATATTGCCTCTCTTTCAACTCTATTTTTACTTTGCCCTCCATTTTCTCTGCTTTCAACAAAACTATTTTACTTATTTAAAACTCCCCAAACTACCGGAAAGCATCATTCCATTCTTGGAGTTTTATTCTTGTTTATAGTTATCCCAAGATAGAATCCATTATCTAGATCCAATTAGAGGAAAAGGATACTCTGAACATCTATAATATCTAAAAGTAATACCCATTGACCTCTTGGGCATTTAAGGGCCCTTGTGTATTAGCTTAATAGTAGTTTTTTGTCTCAAAGTATGGAAAAGGTTATCAAATAACATCAAGGCTTATGTAGCATTGCGTAGTGCTGTATTTTTTCTCTACATTTTTGCTTACAGAGGTTTGTATTGATGTAAAGTGGTTGCATAGCATAAGAACAGTTGTAATATTATGGAATCAATAATCTGATGTGGTTCATGACGAGTATGTCATTTCGCAATTTCCCTTTTGAGAACATAATGATCAAATTACAGCAAACTCTAAATATGCCATAACTCTTGTCACAGAAAATAGCCATTACAACCTGTGAATTTCTATTATTGCATTGTATTCCATGGATTCATTATATTAAGGTCAGTTTTATCATCCAGTGCTCTATAAAAGCAGTAAAGGGAAAGTGCATGTACAATTTTTATAGATGTAAGGGTAATTTATAGACAGAAAACTGATTTCTGAATTTACTCTTTAAATTTAAACCCACAGTTAGTAAATATTTCAATTACAAACCTACTGTTACAGTAAATTGACTTGAACATATTTAGAGTTTTTCAGTGGTGATTTCTTTAAAGGAACATAGAATTGAACATTTGCTTATTTATGATAGAAATATAGAAATCACCCATAACATTAAATCAGAAAGTATATAAATATATTATGTGCTATGAGCATTCCTAATTTGGTGATTTATCAATCTTAAAGGGACACTTATATATACACACATGTCGTGAGCAGTATTTTTTTTTCCTTCTATGCATGCTTCAATATTTTAATCTGGGAGGTGTGATGGAATTAAAGGGATACAAAAGTCAAAATTAAACTTGCATGATTCAGATAGAGCATGTAATTTTAAGCCACTTTAAAATGCACTTTTCAAATGTGCTTTGTTCTCTTGGTATCCCTTGTTGAAAAAGAATACACACATATCCTACACTAATGGGAGCTAGCTGCTGATTGGTGCTTGCACACATTTGTCTCTTGTGATTGGCTAACTAGATGTGTTCAACTTGCTGCCAGTAGTGTAATATTGTTACCTCAGCAAAGGATAACAATATAATAAGCAAACTTGACAAAATAAGTAAACTGGAAAGTTGTTTAAAATTGTATGTTCTTTCCAAATCATGAAAGAAAATGTTGGGGTTTCCTGTCCCTTTAATATCTCTATACAGCTTGAATTGCTGTTAACCAAGTGGATGGGGAAATGTGTGCCATGAACCATAATATATGGTTATGGATTGGGGATCAACATTTCATTAAAAATTGGTGGTGATTAACTTACCTAAAAGAGTTCTCTAATACACCAAGTTTGGCAACTATGGCATAAAAGGGGTACCCCTACTGCGTTGATAGAAAACATTTTTCAGTGTTTTTTTACACTATTTTGCTCAGGTGTGATGTGTCATCATTAAAAACAGAGGGCTAGATTACAAGTGAGGTGCAAACATTTTTGCGCTAACGATATTGTGTTTCCGCAAGAATTTTTCAATACGCTGATATTACAAATGGAGCGAATACAGAATTGTGCTAGCATAATCGCCATGTACACTTCAATCCTGAACGCTGTCAACATTTATCATTGCACAAGCATTTCACTAGAAATGCTTGTGCAATGCCGCCCCCTGCAGATTCATGGACAATCGGCCACTAGCAGGAGGTGTCAATCAACCCGATCGTATGCGATCAGGTGGTTAACAATGTAGAAGCTTACTTTGTGGTGGGGGTGTAGTGTTTAATGGGTTAATAGTGTAAAGAGGTAGTTTGTGATGATGAGGGGTGGCGGTTTAGGGGTTTAAAGTGTAGTTTAGTGAAACTGTTTCCTCTGGACAAATTATTTACACTACCTTCCAGGTTGTGTAAAAAGTTTGAGTGGTAATTGCGAGAAAATATGGCGCTGCGGAATCTGTTGGCACTCTACAAATAACTGATGATAATAATAATATGGGGAGCGTAACTTAATGCAATTTTGTGCAAATTTATTTGCTGTAATTTTGAAGATAGTGCTCTACTCGTAAACTGGCCATAAATTTGATGATAGAAGTAAAAAACATTGCTCTAGCTTAACCAAGAAACTTTAATTTCAACTTGTATCTTATTCTTTAATCTTCAACTGTAAATAAAGTAAGACTGTTGATTATTTTCTTTTAAAGTGAATGATAATTCAGCTTTTTTTTTATCTTTCCTATTAAGGGCTAGATTACAAGTGGAGTTTAGCATTTTGCTATAGCAAAACTCCGCTAGGATTTTCATTTTTGCTCTAGTCAAATTGCGCTGGTATTACAAGCTAAAAGTAAACTGTTTTTTTACTAGCGATAACCCAAATCGAGCGTAAAGTTGAAATTTGAAAATCGCAAACTTGTTTACGCATTCCGCCATAGAAGTCAATGGAGGAAAAAAGTTTTAAAACTCTTGCGCAAACACCATGACATGATATTTTATTCCTATGTTCTTTAAATAACAGAATATGTTCTATTTATTCATAATTTAATATTTCTACATATATTTAATGGTTTTTAAAACAAATATACGAGAGAGAGAGAGAGAACGAGAGAGAGAGAGAGAACGAGAGAGAGAGAGAGAACGAGAGAGAGAGAGAGAACGAGAGAGAGAGAGAGAGAGAACGAGAGAGAGAGAGAACGACAGTTTCCCTCCTGACATTTCAATGTATTCAAGTTATTCCCAGACACCCCAGAGGGCAATAGAGAAGAGATTCTCAGAAAAAGATACATTTTCTGGATATTCCAGTTGGATACTAGAGTGCCGAGAGGGTTAAACTCTGAATGGGATGTCAAATTGTTCACTAAATAAAAGGTTATGTTATAGTTCTAATTTTTATTTTTTGACATTTCATATTTTGTTATTATGTGTTCTTATTTGTTTTTTTCACTAATAAGTATTATGCAGAAAGTATATTCCCCCTACAAATAAGTTATTAATGATTCACATATGTTTAAAATCAGTTTGATTAATAGAGGAGGAGTTTCCTTTAGGTGTATATAAGGGCCATCATAGCCATTTTTTAACTAGTGGTCACTGAGGAAGTACAGTATATGAATTATACGAAACATGTTTGATCTGATCTAATGTGTGACTTCCTTTATGGATGCCAATTTCTTATGAAGAATTTATGTTTCAATAAATAGACTTTTTTGCTTTTATGCTGAAGAGTTACGTTTTTTGGATTGCAATTCTTGGATTGCGTTTCTGGATAGATTGATGTGCTGTGTAGCTGTTTCGGGTGCCTTATTCTTGTTGTTCATATATAATATATATATATATATATATATATATATATATATATATATGATTATGTATAGCTATAGATATATACAGGTATATATAGGAATATCTATAAATACATAGAACATATTCTGCTAGGTACAGAACACTGGAATGCTAAATATTTACTGTAAAGCCATAGTTAAAACTTTTATTAAATATAAATATTGCATAAATATGTTTTTACATGTTTTTATCTACTTCATGGAAAAAGACTCTAACTTATATACAGTATATGCCTATATGTGTGTACATATATATTTATGTGTTTATATGTGTACATATATACACACATATAAATACATTAATATATATGTACACATATATAGACACATATCTATATATATATATATATATATATATATATATATATATATTCATATACATCTGTGTAAGCTCTGTTCATGCTAAAATGCAAACTGCATGGTGGGGGATGACCCTGGTGATTTCCCTCACTGTGCCCTACCTGGGATAGAGTGGATTGCTTTGTCTGTGCCACTAGATAATATTTACTTGCAGGGAACTTTGCAATAATATTATCCTCAGTAGGTGTGTCTCCCAGCTCCATCCCCTGTGCATACTAGCCAATCAGGGAAGTGCTCTGTGACTACATATTGAGCAGCCATTTGCCCAGAAGCAGGCATTCCCTTCATGTTGCTTAGGAGAGGGCATTTCCATTGCTTAACCCAGAAGCGGGCATTTCCCTTGCTTTGTGCAAATGGGGGTGTGGGGAGCGCTGTAATAGCTGTGAGTATGGACTGTGTGTGAGACTGTATCTCAGAAATATCTATGATATTATTTATACTATATTGTGTGTGTCAGGACCTTTTGTCCAGTATCTAGTCTGTGAGTAATAAACGTGTATAATAGTTATAATGTGAAAGTGTTCATAGAGTGTCTAAAAGCTATTAGGTCTATTGGTGCTCCTATATCCAAACTGTTGTCCTATTTGCAGTGAGTGGTGGACGTGATGCCAATATTTGGCATTTAATGAATTCAGTGAATTGATTGTTCACTATACTTAAGATGAGCTGTATATAAAAAGCTTTAAGGGTAAAACTTTCTAGTTCTTTACCTGCTACGTGGAAAAACACACACTTTTAACCCCAATAACCCAATAAAAGACACAGACACCAGTTATGGGAGCAAAAAACCCCTTCCCCCGTCTGGGGAGAGGGGTTGTATTTATTAAACAAATAACTTAATTAAATAACCTAATAAACAAATAACGTTGGCTGGCAAGAAAAAAGGCACCCCTGTCCTACAACTCCAAAGCAAGGGGTGCGACCGCCCTAAGGGAACGGGGGACGCCCCCCAAACCCGACAGCCTAGGGGATTTTTTAGGAGGGATCGTGCAGGGAGCCACCAAGCGTCGGCCCTTGCGGCTTTCGTTATATGTGCTCGCCTGTCCCCCTCCTCTTATTACCCCCCAGGCTGTCCCTACTGGATGTTTGTCGCACCCCTTCTGCCGCCGCAACAGGAACATGACGCCATGTTCCTAACCAACTGAAGTTGAGGGACCCCCGAACTCTGCAGACAACGGTTCCTCAGCCAAAAGACTGTTAGTTCCGAAGGGGGGTCCCTGAAACAGAAAATTAAAGCACTTTGGACTTACAAAGGTCCGAGTGACTATTCAGCCCCCAGCCAAAGTGTTACTATTGCCAGCATCGCCTGCACGCCGTCAACTGGAACACACCCGCCATAACTGGAACCGAACATCTGTAACTTGGGAGGGAAGGGAGGGAAGACAGAAAACAGGTTAGTGACCCTACTTCCTGCCTACAGCCCTTAATATAGGTTGTGCAACAACTCCCTCTAGCTGTCAGACCAGCTACACACACACACATGCATTAATGCACGTAGCAACTAAGTCAAAAGTTAACCCTTAAGTTGCTGCATGCTTAATCAGCCCTCCACTTTCCTAAGGGTAAAACTTTCTAGTTCTTTACCTGCTACGTGGAAAAACACACACTTTTAACCCCAATAACCCAATAAAAGACACAGACACCAGTTATGGGAGCAAAAAACCCCTTCCCCCGTCTGGGGAGAGGGGTTGTATTTATTAAACAAATAACTTAATTAAATAACCTAATAAACAAATAACGTTGGCTGGCAAGAAAAAAGGCACCCCTGTCCTACAACTCCAAAGCAAGGGGTGCGACCGCCCTAAGGGAACGGGGGACGCCCCCCAAACCCGACAGCCTAGGGGATTTTTTAGGAGGGATCGTGCAGGGAGCCACCAAGCGTCGGCCCTTGCGGCTTTCGTTATATGTGCTCGCCTGTCCCCCTCCTCTTATTACCCCCCAGGCTGTCCCTACTGGATGTTTGTCGCACCCCTTCTGCCGCCACCCAAAGAGGACACGGAACTCTTGCCGCCACTACAAACTCAGTGAAGCCAGAACCCGTCTGATGTTCCCCAAAAATAAATCATTCCCAACATCCGACAGGTGTATTTCGTCCCTCCGGAAAAGCCCTGGGGTGTCAATTCGGATGTTATCGTGAGTGATGACCTTACCCCCACCTGCTAACACAGCCTTGCTGATGTCCCTATTGAGCTTCCTCTTTACTCTAAAGCCTGCCTTGCGAGAACTCATATGCCTCCAAACATTCCTGGAGATAATCTGGGACCACACAATCCTGACCTCAGGAAACTGGGTCGCCAACCATTTGATGTCTGCTATCATCATACTCGCCAAATCCCCCATGGGCATGGTCCCAACATCATTTCCCCCCAAATGTAAAACAATCACATGAGGGCGCCCCCAGCGCCTTCTGGCCTCTGCCACTTGTGTCGGCAACTCCGACCACATCATCCCTCGCTTGCCAAGCCACCGGATTCCTATCTTCCTCGCTGGCAACCCCAACTGCAAACCTCCTGCGCCTGCCACTGCACGCAAGGCAGCCCAATGGACATACGAATGCCCCACAATCCATACTCTCATGCACGGGCGCCCTCCACCTGTAACAATAAAGAAATAGAACCAACCTGGCTTCCTCAAACCTAACCAACAATAACAACTGGAACTTATCTAACGTATTAAACAACAACATCACGCTTTAGCGGTCTTATATATTTTTTAAACTTGTCTGACGCCCACCGCCCTAAGACCTTGATTTCCTTCTCTGACGACCCTGCCATGGCCGCGTCAGTGGCAGCCCCGATCCTAAACGAATGCGGGGCCACCACCGAGGGGTCCCATCCTAAACTCAAGACTACCTTCCTCAGAACCACTCTAAATTGAAAAACAGATAAGAAGGAACCGTTCGCGTGGACCAAAAACACACCTTCAATCTTTGGCCTGACGTCTGTATACTTTTTACAGCACTGAACCGGGCAAATTAATGGCTCCACCTGCGATAGCAAATTGAGCCATTTCCCTTTCCCCAACTGATCCGTCTTGGATCGAGCCACAAATACCAGGACCACGTCCCTCTCAAGCCTAACATGCTCCATCAGCAGCGCAGACCCCCTAGCGCCCTTGGATGGAGCCACTAATTCGCTGACACGCAGCGCAGCGAAGTAAGCCAGCGAAAATGCAGCTGAAAAGAGGACAACCTCATACTCTGAACTGCAGACAATCGGGAGGACCTGCATCATACTCAACAGCCTATCCCTAGTTACTGGTTCTCTGATATCTTTTTTAACCACTGTAACCCTATGTGCCCCTTTGATGGCTGCCCTGGCCAGAAAAGACTTTGACATATCTGGGACTCCATATAACTTGGAAAAGAAAGAAACGGCCGCTGCCCTGCTGCCTATGGCGCCCGGCGCCACTCCTTTCTCATGTAAACACGCCACCCACTGCAAAAAACTATGCACGCCTGGCGTGCTCCAGGATAAACCCTGCATGGACAGAAAGTCCTCCCATTCGGCCCAATACCTGCGGTATGAATGCCATGTTCTCGCCGCCAGCGACCCTTGCAGCAACTTTAGCGCAGTTCCCCAGAACTCACCACCTGCCAGAGATAAGCAGGACAAACGTCACCCCGCGCCTCAGCTGCAGGCGCAGATTCCCTAAACCTATCCCACTGACCCCTGGACAGCGAATCCGCTATCACGTTGCGGACCCCGGGGACATGTCTCGCCGTGAACATAATGTTATGTCGCAGACAGAGCAGGACAAGCTGACGCAACACGTTAACTACTGGGGGGGAGGAAGCCGATAGCCTGTTGATAGCGTGCACCACGCTCAGGTTATCGCACCAGAAAGTAACCGCCCGGTTCCGTAAGCGCCCGTGCCACAGCTCAACAGCTACTAAGATAGGGAAAAGCTCCAGCAGTGTCAAGTTTTTTAACAACCCTGTGCTGCCCCATGCGGCCGGCCACGGCGCCGCGCACCACGAACTTTCAAAATAGGCACCTAAACCATGACCCCCAGCGGCGTCGGTGTATAGGTGCAGCTGTTGGCTGCTGACTGGTTTGGGTAACCAAATCCTTACGCCATTGAAATCGCGCAGAAATGAGGCCCAGACTGACAGGTCACTCAAGATATCTGCAGAAATCCTAACCGGGGCCCTAGGTAATCTAAGTCCCCTGGTTGCCGCCTCCATTCTGCGATTAAAAATCTTGCCCATAGGGATCACCCTAGACGCGAAATTCAAGAGGCCAAGCAGAGACTGAAAGTCACGCAACGTGGACCTCCCAGCCTCTCTGATGGCTAGAATAGCTGCCAATGCAGCATCAATCTTAGCCCTAGGCAACCTACATTCTCCCTTCGTGGTATCGATTTCGATACCCAGGAAGACAATACGCGTACCAGGTCCTTCCGTCTTTTCCGCTGCCAAAGGAACACCTAGGCGCGAAGAAAGATGAATCATACTAGCAAGCAACCTTGCGCAATCCCCAGATCCTGCCCTACCCATCAACAAGAAGTCATCTAAATAATGCGCTACATGTTCCAGCCCGGACTCGCGAACCACTGCCCAATGCAAAAATGAACTAAATAATTCAAAGTAAGCGCACGAAATGGCGCAACCCATTGGTAAGCAGCGGTCCACGTTGTACCGATCCTGAAACCTGCACCCCATCAGATAGAAACTCCCCGGATGGATAGGCAGGAGGCGAAAGGCAGATTCAATGTCGACCTTCGCCATCTCCGTCCCTTGCCCCAAACCTTGAATAACCGCCAACGCGGATTCAAAGGATTGGTAAGAAACAGACGTGTCTCCCTCATCGAGCGCGTCATTCACGGACGCACCCTCAGGGTGAGACAAATGCTGTATCAGCCTGAACTTCCCGGGCTCTTTCTTTGGCACTACGCCTAGAGGGGAGACAACTAAGTTCCCCAAAGGGGGACTTAAATAAGGGCCGGCCATGCGCCCTAACTCTACTTCCTTGGCTATCTTATCCGCCACGGCCTGTGGATGTTGCGCAACAGATTTCAGGTTGCGAACTATAGGGGAGGAGAAAACGGGGCGCTTAACTGGAATGTAAAAACCATATGACAAACCGGATCTAAGGAATCCAGCCGCTACCTGATCCGGATATTCCCTAAGCAAGCTACAAATTTCCCCTAGCCTCAGGGGTGTATGCGCCCTTTCCCGCAGCTTGCGGTCTAAATGGGGGCCTCCCCCCGCTTGAATCACGACGCCTGGAGCACTCAGAGCCCGCGTGGGCCCCACTGCAGTAGATGCAGATGTGACGAAAGAGACACTGGGTTCCTTTATCACACTGCTTCTCTTGGAACTTCCAACACTCTCTCCCCCCCCGCCGTCTAAACTGCCTATTCGGCATGCCAGGCAACGCCGGCCTCGTGGGAGTAACGACTGCGCTGTCTGATAGCTCCAGGCCCGAGAACAAATCCATTTCCTTCATTCCAAAATGAAGAATCGGATTAGATTCCAACCTGCACCGGAACTCGGCGTCGTATTGACGCCATGCTGTCCCTTTACCTCTTGTATGAATGTCATTGATGACTTCCATATACTTGAGGATATTCAGGTTATGTTGAGGGTTAGCTTCCAAATAACAAGAAGCCAATACTCGGAAGCACCGCATCCATTCCTCGTATGTCTCAGGTCTCTTGGCTTTCTTATCGCCAGACCCCTCCTCAACTCTCTCTTTCAGATCCTGCGCTAGCCTAGACAGCTCAAAGATCTTAACGTACCTCCCTTCCTTAATACGCCTAGCAACGCGCGGTTTGAGATGGGAATGTAGCGAATGCACGATGCACGGATAAGTATCCGACGTGCTGGCCACTAGCGACTTCGATGAGCAAGCCTGACTACCCGGCTGGGAACCCAGGACTGACAGTCCCTGGGATCCACCCGGCGCCCCTAAGCTAACTGAGCCTACTACGCTGGCCCCCTTTGCGTCCGCTATCTTCCTAATGTACCTAAACAGCTTGCGCTGACCTTTGTCCTTGAAACCTGATGAACTATCAGAGTCCCCTGTGGAGAAACCATCCTCCCCCCTACAGTGTGGTGCAATCAAGGACTCACCAGCTCCAGTAGCTGCTTCTGCTCCTGATGACGCAGGAACCGACACCAAAGGCGTAGGTCGAGGTGTCTGTCGTGCTGCGGGGATCACCACTGCAGCTGACGTCCCGGCTTGACTTGGTGTTGCTGCCGCAGCCTCAGCCGCGGTCGATGTAGATGCTGTCGATGCCATCGCAACCTGTAATACAATAGGGCAAGTGGGGGTATCACCGGAATCGACAATAAGGTTCTGTGCCCCCTGTCCCTGACTCTGTGATACACCTACCCCCTGCAAACTGCCTGGGCCCCTGGCTAAAAGTCTCTTTTTTAAGCTGGCCAAAATATTCATGTACCCCCCTGATTTATTTATGCGTTTCCCAGTGGGGGTTAAATCTACTGCTTGATGTCCCTTCTTAACTGCCCCTTGTCTCGTGCGTTGTGGCTTACTGACCCCTGCAGCCTTTTTGAGAGGACCTTTTCCCTTTTTGCCTGCCCCCTGGCCCTTTCTATAACTCCCAGCCTCACCCTGAGCCCTATTGCCAGGACCGGATACCCCACTTACCTGGGAGGGTATCCGATTGCTGCCTGGCCTGTTGATTACTGTGTGATGCGCAGCCTCCGGTCTCTGCGCGCGGGCTCTCTCTGAGCAAGATGGCGCCGAGACCCGGAGGGCGCGTGACGTCACCGGGGGCGGAGTCGGCGACGTAACGCGCGCGCGCACCTGGGAGGAAGACCGCATGGCTCCTAGACCATGCGGCGCAGACGGCCCTGCACTAGAAGGCCCTGGATCCGCCTCTCCACCACCGACTACCCTCTGACCGGCAGTCAGAGGAGGAGAGTCGGATCCATCGGACAGACCGGTCTCACTCAGAAGCAAGGGGGACATAGGGTCCCCCTCCACCATGTGAGGATCCGGAGCAGAAGGAGCAGCAGGACCGGTCCCCCCATGCATGCAAGATGCAGGGGCTGCAAACGGCAAGCTGCTAGGCAGGATGGATGTTTGAGGGGGGTTGCCCAAGGGGAAATAAGAGGCCCTAGTCAGTGCAGGGAAGAAAGAAGGGGAGGAAGAGAAAATAGGCACAGCAAGAGAAGAAGAAAAAGAAACTACAGGAACAGAAGAAGGGGAGGAAAAAATTACAGAAGAAGAGACAGAAGAAGAAGGAAGAGGTATAGAATAGGCAGGGAGAAAAGAGGGGGAGGGAGGAGGGGGAGCAGGGAGAGAAGAGGACAGGAGAGCATAAGTAGCATGAGGAAAAGGCATAGCTGAGGAAACAGAGGGAGAGGGAGGAATGATATCACCCATAGTATAGGCTAATGTCCTCCTTCTCTTTTCAGGTGAATCCTGCTCTTCACAAAAACGCCTTGGAGGCCTGGAAGTGCGACGAGGCTTCACCATGCTTCCACCTGCAAGACAGAAAACAGGTTAGTGACCCTACTTCCTGCCTACAGCCCTTAATATAGGTTGTGCAACAACTCCCTCTAGCTGTCAGACCAGCTACACACACACACATGCATTAATGCACGTAGCAACTAAGTCAAAAGTTAACCCTTAAGTTGCTGCGTGCTTAATCAGCCCTCCACTTTCCTTATATGTGTCTTGCTGGCTATATTTATGCCTAATAAGTGCTCAAGCTGTGAGATGTAAAAAAATATATATAATAGTGAAAGTTGTGTTTATACTATACAATTGTCATTTATTAACACTGTCTGTTGTAAAGTTCTCTTTGCAACACTGTCTCAGTGAATGATAACAAATCTATAAAAAGGGTATCTAGATGTTAATAGGTGGGATTTTGCATTTGCGTTAGATATGTTAATACATATATAGAAAGGACAAGAGTAAAGGGGATAGCATACAAATGGAGTTGCACAAGTTGTTTAGTTTAAAATTTTACTTCTAAATAGCATGCAAATACAATATAAAAAATGCGGAAATTCAAATAAGGTTCATTTAAAATTGGTTGCGGTATATGTCAATAAAACAACATATGAGTGCGATTTAAAAATGCAGTAGAAATGTCCGTATTAGATATTGCTCCTATAAGAACAAGATATGAAAGTGCTGTACATCACTTGAAGTACCGGTTGCAATGATACTTTCGGACTGTCAGTTACAGTTAAGTTGTGACCACAACTCTATTTCCCAATTAAAAGGTGTAGTGTCTTATTCTCCGTGGTTAGAAAATTATTTTTCCTCCCCCTAACCGGACCTCTGATGGCTCTTACCTCCTATCCTTGACGATTCCGTGGGTCTTGGAATGGTTGCTATATTCTTTATGGTACCTTTAGAGAGGAAAGGAAACTCGTCCTGTGTTGGCGTCTCTCTCTTGGATTTCCCAGCAACTCACTCTACCCAATCGTGTGTTGTGTCCGTGTCACGTGATCCTGGAGGGCCAATCAGGTAACCGGATCATGGGGGGAGTGTGTCTTCGTCGTGCTCTGTACTTCTAGGAGCCTGTATATCCACACTGTCTAGTCTTCGTGTCTACATGTTTCAGTGCTTCACTGCGCCTTTATCAAGACTTGTAATGTGTGTGTGTTGCTTGGCTCTTTTATTGCTCCGGTGGGGCCGTTGGACTCCTCCCCATTCTTGTCTTAACGAACATGTACTTATAACCAGAAGTTTCTTTATTTGTTATACAATAAATACATTTGTACATAAAATGAAAAGTGTTTTTTTATTTAGTTATAAACATTTCCACGTATTGATTCTAACTTTAGCTTAAGTAGTGCTCGGATTGTATGAGCGCCATATACTACAGGAATTTTTCTATAACTTATATATTATTAGTTTCTCTATATGGTGTACTATATATATATTGATAATATGTTTGGGGACCTATATAGTAGGAATAAAATAACATAGTGAATGTTTTTGGTTCCTTATATTGTTGTGTGGTAATCTACATGTCTATCTTCCATCTTGTATACATTGTAAGGTGGGACTTATGACTTTTATCATGCTGAGCATAACTGTCTATGTGAAAAAGGTTAACATCTTTCTGACATTTTTTTCTGATATTTCCCTTGCTTTGGCCAGGAGCAGGCATTTACTATGTTTAGCACAGAAGTGGGCACTACTTTCCTTGAAGTGGTCTTCTAGTATTTTGCTCTTGCCTGTCTGAACTTGGACATGAACATCAGCTAACCTGCGGCTAGATTACGAGTTTTCGTTGGTAATGGTGTGCGGGACTAATGCACAGTTTTTCCTTACCGCTCACCTACAGTAACGCTGGTATTACGGTTTTTTTTTAAACCCGGCGTCAGCCGTAAAAAAGTGAGCGTAGAGCAGAATTTAGCTCCACATCTCACCTCAATACCAGCGCTGCTTACGGTAGAGGTAAGCTGGCATAACATGCTCGTGCACGATATCCCCATAGGAATCAATGGGGCAGAGCCGGCTGAAAAAAAACCCAACACCTGCAAAAAAGCAGCGTTCAGCTCCTAACACAGCCCTGATTAGAACAGCCAATAGGATTGAGCTCGCATACTATTGGCTTATTGGAACAGCCAATAGAATACAAGCTCATTCCTATTGGCTGATTGGATCAGCCAATAGGATTTTTTCTACCTTAATTCCGATTGGCTGATAGAATTCTATCAGCCAATAGGAATTGAAGGGACGCCATCTTGGATGACGTCATTTAAAGGACCCGTCATTGTTCTAGTCGCCGTCAAACGAAGAGAATGCTCCGCGTCGGATGTCTTGAAGATGGACCTGCTCCACTCCGGATGGATGAAGATAGAAGATGCCGCCTGGATGAAGACTTCTTCCCTTCTGGAGGACTTCTTCTGCCCGGATAGGATGAAGACTTCGGACCATGTGGAGGAAAACTTCTGCCTGGTTGGGTGAAGACGTCTCAAGGTAGGGTGATCTTCAAGGGGGTAGTGTTAGGTTTTATTAAGGGGGGATTGGGTGGGTTTTAGAGTAGGGTTGGGTGTGTGGGTGGTGGGTTGTAATGTTGGGGGGGTATTGTCTTTATTTTTACAGGTAAAAGAGCTGATTGCTTTGGGGCAATGCCCCCAAAAAAGCCCTTTTAAGGGCTATTTGTAATTTAGTATAGGGTAGGGATTTTTATTATTTTGGGGGGCTTTTTTATTTTATTGGAGGGATTAGATTAGGTGTAATTAGTTTAATTTTTTTTAAATTATTTTATTATTTTCTGTAATTTATTGTTTTCTTTTCGTACTTTAGATAATTTTATTTAAATGTAGTTAGTTTAGGGAATTAATTTAATTATAGTGTAGTGTTAGGTGTAATTGTAACTTAGGTTAGGATTTATTTTACAGGTATATTTGTATTTATTTTAACTATGAAGTTATTAAATAGTTAATAACTATTTAATAACTATTGTACCTAGTTAAAATAAATACAAAGTTGCCTGTAAATTAAAAATAAACCCTAGGCTAGCTACAATGTAACTATTAGTTATATTGTAGCTATTTTAGGGTTTATTTTATAGGTAAGTATTTAGTTTTAAATAGGAATAATTTATTTAATTGTAGTAATTTTATTTCTATGTATTTAAATTATACTTAAGTTAGGGGGGTGTTAGGGTTAGGGATAGACTTAGATTTTTGGGTTAATAAATTTAATATAGTTGTGGCGATGTTGGGGGTGGCAGATTAGGGGTTAATAAATGTAGGTAGTTGTTGGCGATCTTAGGGACGGCAGATTAGGGGTAAATAAAATTTAACTAATGTTTGCGAGGCGGGAGTGAGGCGGTTTAGGGGTTAATATATTTATTGAAGTGTCGGCGATGTCCGGTCAGCAGATTAGGGGTTAAAAATGTATTTAAGTATTTGCGATGTGGGGGTGCTCGGTTTAGGGGTTAATAGGTAGTTTATGGGTGTTAGTGTACTTTTTAGCACTTAAGTTAAGAGATTTATGTTACGGCGTTAGCCCATAAAACTCTTAACTACTGACTTTTAAATGCGGTAGGAGTCTTGACAGGAGAGGGTGTACCGCTCACTTTTTCCAAGACTCGTAATACCGGCGTTAGGCAAATCCCATTAAAAGATAGGATACGCAATTTACGCAAGTGGATTTGCGGTATGCTCGAGTCGCTGAAAAAAGTGAGAAGTACACCTGTACCTGCCAGACTCGTAATACCAGTGGACGTTAAAAAGCAGCGTTGGGACCTCTCAATGCTGCTTTTTAAGGCTAACGCAAGACTCGTAATCTAGGCGCTGGTTTGTACAGTTTTTTTTTTGTTAACTCTGGCTTATTCCTGTTTCGAAGTATAAATTATTTCAGGATATTACTTGCTATTTGCCTGGGTAATTTTCTCCTAATGAACAGGACTGTTGTATAGATGTGAATCTCCAGTCTATTGCTAGGCAATCTGTCCAGCTTCCTGCTAACCATGCCACTGGACTCCACCCTGTTAAAGAGGACAGATATATGACACCTTAACAGGACTAAGTAAGTAAGTAACCCTGTTGAATGTCTCATTAGGTTCAATTAATTTATATTTTGTCTCTATCATACGCATTGTTAAAGACATCTCACATTACACCATCATAAATATCACTGCCAATATCACAAGTTATATGTATCCAGTAGCCTGTAGTTTTCTGAATAACATAGTATTGTACATTGTTAAAAAAAAGAAGCTTCCAATATTTCATGGCTACTACTGGGAACAAGGAGGCTGTAGGGAAGTGGACATAGTATTCTGCTTTTATTTATTTAGGGCCATATTACCAGTGGAACGCTAAATATATCTTTCGCAAAAGCAATATTAGCTCTCCACTAAGTAAAACCAGCATACGCTAATGTGTGCTGGTATTAAATGTTGAGATCAATAAGTCTGCATTGCTATGAAGCATTGTTTTCATGTGAACGCGCTTTCATAGGCTGCAATGTGAGCCTCGTTCTTATTCTATGAGACACGGCATGAGAACCTTACGCAACGTGGGGGGTAAGTAGTGCAGCGATGGGCTGCAAAATGTTAATATTGTTTTTTATTTCTAACACTCCACACCAGGCACTTTAAACCCCTAAAAATTAACATAAAAAACTAAAAGACCCTCTATTTTGGGGACATTTGGGGCACTTTTTAGCTCTCTGGTTAATTTTTGTTGTGCTAATTGCTACCTCAAACTTGCAATAGCAATAACCAGCCACTTGTAATGCTTTTAACCCCTAAAAATTAACTGCATAGTGCAGTTGTTTTTTATGGGGTAAAAATGCTAATTTTTTTTTCCATAAAATACTAAAAGACCCTCTATTTTGGGGACATTTGGGGTACTTTTTAGTGCTCTGGTTAATTTTCAGAGCGCTAATTGTTACCTCATGCATCGGATAGCAATAACCAGCAACTTGTAATGGCTGGTTATTTATTGCTCTACTGCAAACAGGAACATTTCCCGATTTGCGGGCGTGCAACAAATTAGCCCTTCACTTGTAATAAAGCCCTTATTTTTTTTCACAATACCTCATATTGTCATTAGTTTAAAGGGCCATAATAACCAAATGTTTAAACACTTGAAAGTGATGCAGTATAGCTGGAAAAAGTTGACTAGAAAATATCACCTGAACATCTCTATGTAAAAAAGAAAGATATTTTACCTCAAAAGTTCCTAGGACAGCTTAGGGGACGAGCCTCATGCACTCTATTATTATTTCACCAATCAGGTAAAGGAAGCTTACTATGAAATCTCATGAGAGTTAAGTCAAATCTCATGAGATCACAGTAAGAGTTCATGACCTCAGCACTGCTGATGCTGATTGGCTGCAGTTCATTTCTTCATTTTTTATTTTTTTTACCTGCAGCTGGGAGCAGCTGAGTATAACTTTTTACACAGAACTTACTCTGCTGCGCTGAGAAGATTGTGAGGTAAAATATCTTCCTTTTTTACATAGAGATGCTCAGGTGATATTTTCCTGTCAGCTTTTTACAGTTATACTGCATCCGTTTCAAGTGATTTAGCATATGAGTATTATGTCCCTTTAAGCTAGCAAAAACATGGTTTCAAACACTGCCATATCAATGCAGAAATTAGGTAGTATTAATTAATATATATATATATATATATATATATATATATATATATATATATATATACACACACAGGGAGTGCAGAATTATTAGGCAAATGAGTATTTTGAACACATCATCCTCTTTATGCATGTTGTCTTACTCCAAGCTGTATAGGCTTGAAAGCCTACTACCAATTAAGCATATTAGGTGATGTGCATCTCTGTAATGAGAAGGGGTGTGGTCTAATGACATCAACACCCTATATCAGGCGTGCATAATTATTAGGCAACTGCCTTTCCTTTGGCAAAATGGGTCAAAAGAAGGACTTGACAGGCTCAGAAAAGTAAAAAATAGTGAGATATCTTGCAGAGGGATGCAACACTCTTAACCCCTTAATGACCACAATGCACCCTGTATGTCACTGGTCGTTAAGGGTTTTTTCATTACATAATAGCACAAGTCTAGCAGGAACATGCTATTAATGCCCTCCCTCCAGCAGGCTTTGTGGAATAGAGCAGTCTCATCGCTGGTGGCAAGACCGCGCTATAAAACAATCAAGTCCCAAAAATAGGCCAGTGACATACAGGGTACGTCGCTGGTCCTTAAGGGGTTAAAATTGCAAAGCTTCTGAAGCGTGATCATCGAACAATCAAGCGTTTCATTCAAAATAGTCAACAGGGTCGCAAGAAGCGTGTGGAAAAACCAAGGCGCAAAATAACTGCCCATGAACTGAGAAAAGTCAAGCGTTAAGCTGCCAAGATGCCACTTGCCACCAGTTTGGCCATATTTCAGAGCTGCAACATCACTGGAGTGCCCAAAAGCACAAGGTGTGCAATACTCAGAGACATGGCCAAGGTAAGAAAGGCTGAAAGACGACCACCACTGAACAAGACACACAAGCTGAAACGTCAAGACTGGGCCAAGAAATATCTCAAGACTGATTTTTCTAAGGTTTTATGGACTGATGAAATGAGAGTGAGTCTTGATGGGCCAGATGGATGGGCCCGTGGCTGGATTGGTAAAGGGCAGAGAGCTCCAGTCCGACTCAGACGCCAGCAAGGTGGAGGTGGAGTACTGGTTTGGGCTGGTATCATCAAAGATGAGCTTGTGGGGCCTTTTCGGGTTGAGGATGGAGTCAAGCTCAACTCCCAGTCCTACTGCCAGTTTCTGGAAGACACCTTCTTCAAGCAGTGGTACAGGAAGAAGTCTGCATCCTTCAAGAAAAACATGATTTTCATGCAGGACAATGCTCCATCACACGCGTCCAAGTACTCCACAGCGTGGCTGGCAAGAAAGGGTATAAAAGAAGAAAATCTAATGACATGGCCTCCTTGTTCACCTGATCTGAACCCCATTGAGAACCTGTGGTCCATCATCAAATGTGAGATTTACAAGGAGGGAAAACAGTACACCTCTCTGAACAGTGTCTGGGAGGCTGTGGTTGCTGCTGCACGCAATGTTGATGGTGAACAGATCAAAACACTGACAGAATCCATGGATGGCAGGCTTTTGAGTGTCCTTGCAAAGAAAGGTGGCTATATTGGTCAGTGAATTGTTTTTGTTTTGTTTTTGAATGTCAGAAATGTATATTTGTGAATGTTGAGATGTTATATTGGTTTCACTGGTAAAAATAAATAATTGAAATGGGTATATATTTGTTTTTTGTTAAGTTGCCTAATAATTATGCACAGTAATAGTCACCTGCACACACAGATATCCCCTTAAAATAGCTAAAACTAAAAACAAACTAAAAACTACTTCCAAAAATATTCAGCTTTGATATTAATGAGTTTTTTGGGTTCATTGAGAACATGGTTGTTGTTCAATAATAAAATTAATCCTCAAAAATACAACTTGCCTAATAATTCTGCACTCCCTGTATATATTAATAAAACAGCTTTAAATCTTTATATCTCAGCAACTGCTGTTCATTTTTATTACCAAATACTAAAAAGCTGTTACTATAAACAACATCTATCTGCAAGCCAAATTGCATAACTGTTGTTGCAGCATGTTTTTTTGCTGCAAGCTTGGAGAATCATTTCATTCTTCTCAATCAATTCAGATATGAAACAATAACATTTTATATCCTATCAGTAGAGTTTTAAAGTGTGTTAGAGACATTGGGCTCCATTTAGCATAGTTTGGGATGTCTGCTTTTTAAAATTGTACAAGCAATGCTTCTGCAATGATCCCTGCTCACTGGCAGAGGCTGTCAATCATCCCAATCAGATTGGATCAGGATAATATTATACATCACCTCTGAAGACAGCTGCTACTTAAAGGGACAGTTTACTCAAAAATGTTCTCCCCTTTAATTTGTTCCCAATTATCCACTTTACCTGCTGGAGTGTATTAAATTGATTACAAGTATTTCCATTACCCATATATTGGCATTTGAAATTGTTTATTTAGCCTGTGGTATCCCCACCTATTCTGAAAGTTTTTGGCCTCCAGGCCAAACTGTGTTAACACAGCCAGTAGAAGAAATTACACTCCCAGTGGGTTATAGAAGAGATAAGGTAATAAAATGTTAATTTTCAATTGTTCTCTCCAAGTATTGGTGATTTGTTTATGGACAGAAATAAGATAAAGAAGTAGGCATGTGTATACAATGTGATAAAGTAATGAGAGCTGATTATGCCTATAAGCTCAAACCATGTTATTAGGTTGTGGCTTCAAAACACAAAGGCCTAGATTTAGAGTTTTGTCGGTAACGACCCGCGTAGCTAACGCTGGCTTTTTTCTGGCCGCACCTTTTAAATACCTCTGGTATTGAGAGTTCACAGAATGGCTGCGTTAGGCTCCAAAAAGGGAGCGTACAGGCATATTTACCGCCACTGCAACTCTCGATACCAGAGTTTCTTACAGACGTGGCCAGCTTCAAAAACGTGCTCGTGCATGATTCCCCATAGAAAACAATGGGGCTGTTTGAGCTGAAAAAAAACCTAACACCTGCAAAAAAGCCGCGTTCAGCTCCTAACGCAGCCCCATTGTTTGCTATGGGGAAACACTTCCTACGTCTGCACCTAACACTCTAACATGTACCCCGAGTTTAAACACCCCTAACCTTACACTTATTAACCCCTAATCTGCCGCCCCCGCTATCGCTGACCCCTGCATATTATTTTTAACCCTTAATCTGCTGCTCCGTACACCCCGCCACCTACATTATCCCTATGTACCCCTAATCTGCTGCCCTAACATCGCCGACCCCTATATTATATTTATTAACCCCTAATCTGACGCCCCCAACGTCGCCTCCACCTAACTACACTTATTAACCCCTAATCTACCGACCGGACCTGAGCGCTACTATAATAAATGTATTAACCTCCAATCCGCCTCACTCCCGCCTCAATAACCCTATAATAAATAGTATTAACCCCTAATCTGCCCTCCCTAACATCGCCGACACCTAACTTCAAACATTAACCCCTAATCTGCCGCTATTCTAATAAATGTATTAACCCCTAAAGCTAAGTCTAACCCTAACACTAACACCCCCCTAAGTTAGATATAATTTAAATCTAACGAAATAAATTAACTATTATTAAATAAATTATTCCTATTTAAAGCTAAATACTTACCTGCAAAATAAACCCTAATATAGCTACAATATAAATTATAATTATATTATAGCTATTTTAGGATTAATATTTATTTTACAGGTAACTTTGTATTTATTTTAACCAGGTACAATAGCTATTAAATAGTTAAGAACTATTTAATAGCTAAAATAGTTAAAATAATTACAAAATTACCTGTAAAATAAATCCTAACCTAAGTTACAATTAAACCTAACACTACACTATCAATAAATTAATTAAATAAAATACCTACAATTATCTACAATTAAACCTAACACTACACTATAATAAATAAATAAATAAATAATACAATAAATAAATAAAATACAATTCCTACAAATAAATACAATTAAATAAACTAACTAAAGTACAAAAAATAAAAGAGAACTAAGTTACAAAAAATAAAAAAATATTTACAAACATTAGAAAAAAATTACAACAATTTTAAACTAATTACACCTACTCTAAGCCCCCTAATAAAATAACAAAGACCCCCAAAATAGAAAAATGCCCTACCCTATTCTAAATTACAAAAGTTCAAACCTCTTTTACCTTACCAGCCCTGAACAGGGCCCTTTGCGGGGCATGCCCCAAAGAATTCAGCTCTTTTGCCTGTAAAAAAAACACATACAATACCCCCCCCCAACATTACAACCCACCACCCACATACCCCTAATCTAACCCAAACCCCCCTTAAATAAACCTAACACTAAGCCCCTGAAGATCTTCCTACCTTATCTTCACCATACCAGGTTCACCGATCGATCCAGAAGAGCTCCTCCGATGTCTTGATCCAAGCCCAAGCGGGGGGCTGAAGAGGTCCATGATCCGGCTGAAGTCTTCATCCAAGCTGGAGCTGAAGAGGTCCATGATCTGGCTGAAGTCTTCTAACAACGGCATCTTCAATCTTCTTTCTTCAGGATCCGTGTTCATCCCGCCAACGCGGAACATCCATCTTCACCGACGACTTCCCGACGAATGACGATTCCTTTAAGGGACGTCATCCAAGATGGCGTCCCTCGAATTCCGATTGGCTGATAGGATTATATCAGCCAATCGGAATTAACGTAGGAATATTCTGATTGGCTGATGGAATCAGCCAATCAGAATCAAGTTCAATCCGATTGGCCGATCTGATCAGCCAATCAGATTGAGCTCGCATTCTATTGGCTGTTCTGATCAAGAAACCGTCATTCGTCGGGAAGTCGTCAGTGAAGATGGATGTTCAGCGTCGGCGGGATGAACACGGATCCTGAAGAAAGAAGATTGAAGATGCCGTTGATACATGTTGGAATCTGATGGTGCTATTAATCATGTTCAGTGATTCAATCCACGTGTTGAATGACTCTATACCATCTTGCCAGACCAGGAACAAATCATCTATATATCTGCGATAAAATGTTATGGCAGGATTGTCATATACTCGCATTTGGATGGTTTCATATTCTGCCATAAATAAATTTGCCAGCGATGGGGCCACATTGGACCCCATCGCTGTACCCGCTATCTGTAAGTAGAATACTCGGCCCCCAACCAATGAGAGTACGGTGGGGGTGGCTGAGTTTCACTGTGATCGGCTTTGAAAAATCAGAATGCGTATGTACAGATTAAGATTTTTTCTTTGATAGAGATGCGTCTGCGCTGATGTCCTGGGGTTTATCTGTTCTGCATTTGTTCTGTTTGATTTAGGACTTTTTTTTTTGTATTGATTGAGTATCGGCTCAGATTTGGATAATTTATTCCCAAGGGGGGGTGTGATTTCAGCGATAAAAATTTATATCTGCGATAAAAAAAATTTATGGCAGGATTGTCATATACTCGCATTTGGATGGTTTCATATTCTGCCATAAATAAATTTGCCAGCGATGGGGCCACATTAGACCCCATCACTGTACCCGCTATCTGTAGGTAGAATTTCTTGTCAAATCAAAAGAAGTTTTCTCTCAAACAAATGGACAACAGTTCCAGGAGAACTTCCTCTGGGGGGCCAACATAAGGAGTATGTCTCAAACTTGTGGACACTGCTGCTATCCCTAATGTGTGAGGGATAACAGTGTATAGACTTGAAACGTCCATTGTGACCAATATATCGTTATCAGTGATGTCCCTTAATTCCAGAATGTCCCGAATAAACGTGGATGAAACGTGGATGAATCACGTGTATAAGATCTCATGCATTGTACCATGGGTTGTAAATAATCGTCAGTGTAGATTGCCAAAGATTGCAAGAGCGAACCCCTTGCCGAGACAATCGGTCTGCCCAGTGGATGATCCATATCCTTATGGATCTTAGGCAATGTATAGAGAACAGGGGTAATGGGGAAATCTCTTTGAAGGAATCTTGCTTCATGTTCAGAAATCATGCCATGTCGATATTTTGTAATCAATTTCACGTTTAAGTTTTAATGTTGGATCTCCAGGTAAGATCTTATAGGTAGTTGTGTCTGAAAGTTGATGAAGAATCTCAGTTTTGTAGTCATCTGCGTTCATGACCACAACCCCCCCGCCTTTATCGGCAGGTCGGATCACGATGGTGTCATCTTCACTGAGTGTTTTCAAAGCACTTTGTTCATCTTTCGTAAGATTGTTCCTGTATCTCCTGTGATCCCCAGAATCTTGATTAATCATAGTCAGATAGTTGGTATATGTTGTAATGGAGGGATTGTTGGATGAAGGGTCAAAAGTCCCCGGGGTTTTGAAGTGTGTTATTTCATCATTGTTTTCACTTCTGAAGAATTCTTTAAGGCACAGTTTTCTACCAAATTTTTGTATATCAATAAAGGAGTCAAAAGAATCCCTCCTCCTCGTGGGGACAAATGATAGACCCTTCTGTAGTAAGGAGATTTCCGAGGCATAAAGTGTTCTAGATTATTTTCAAAGAACAAGAGAGCACCAACGCCGTTAAGTAAAACAAAATTCTTTATTTCAAAAGGTTAAAAAATGTTACAGGACAGCAGTACCCTGTAATTAGTTAGATCAAGTGTAGAAAAATTGGCTTACGCGTTTCAGCATATAGCCGTAGTCATAGCCTGTCATTTTGTAATACACTTCGGTTTAAAAAGTACTGCCTAAAATATTATTGGTTATCCAAACTCCACCTCTAACTAATTAGCCAATGCCAGGTTGGGATTTTGTTGTTAGTGTTCAGCACAGTCATTGATTGCGAAAACATATGTACACAATAAACCCTATTAACAGGGCATATGTGCTGACAAATAACAAAACAAAACTCAATATGAAAGATACATTGTGGATATAAGTGAATGATGTATTCTAAATAAACTGTGTGTCCTATTACCCTCCGTTAAGCTATGTTGCTATTATAGTGGGTAAGTTAGTATTACTCTCTTGTAACATATTCCCTAGTTACTCTCAATCCTTGTTGGAGTATAGCAACCATTATATATAGTAGTTGGTTGCTTGATACAATATACAAAATACTCGGTTAGTAAGGATAGGTACAATGTTACATAGTTAACTATTAGATTTCTTTGTTTTAATATTTGTGGGAAATTGTTGTAAGAAAGATATAGAATAGATAGGATGTTATAATTCTCAAAAAATGTCTGAGTATAATGGGAAAGGGGTGATTCTATGTTATCACTGTTTTGACTAGAGAGAAATTATTATATGAATATAAATAACAAGGACCTCAAAGGAATGGAATACTGTCTTCTTTCTTGTTCAGACTATAAAAATAATTGACACAGTTACCAAATTTATTCCCAGTAATTTATCAAGTCGTATTTGGAGTTCAGACCCTCTGGATATCGTGTTCTGAGTCTGAACATCCAAAATGCTTCTCTTTTAGCCAACAATTTCTCAATATTACCTCCTCTTTTGGGAAGTTTTACTTTTTCTATCGCACACCATCGCAAGGTGTGTATAGATCCCTTGTGTCTGTTTTTAAAGTGACATACCAATGGAGTGCTAGACTTTCCTCTTGTGATGGTTGATAGATGTTCCCTTATTCGGGATTTTATGTCTCTAGAGGTGAGACCTATATATTGCATTCCACATTCTATGCAATATAGTAGATATACAACCTCTGTAGACATACAGTTCATACATGACTTTATCTTAAAAGTTTCTCCTGTCACATTGGAGGAGAAAGTTTTTGTTCTAGTCAAATGTTCACATGGTTTACATTTATTATGCCCACAGGGGTACATACCATTATTGGTTAACCATGAAGAAGATCTGGCAGTCTCAGTTTTTAGCATTGTTGGGGACAGCAGTGATCCCAATGTTGGACATTTTTTGGAGCTGCATCTAATACCTGTTTTGACAACTTCCACCAGTTTTTCATCAGCTTCCAAAATATGAAAGTGTTTCTTAATTATATTTACAATCTCAGGATATTGATTGCTATAATTGGTGGTAAAGTTGACCCCCTTAAACATTTCTTTGCCTGTGCCTTTTTCAGTTAGTAGGGATGACCTATTTATTTTGTCTACTTCTTTTCTCGCTTTCCTGATTACCATATTGGAATACCCCCTCTCTTTGAGTCTGTTTTCCAAAGCAATTGCTTCCTGTGAGAAATCACTTTCAAGAGTACAATTTCTCTTCAGGCGAATGAATTCACCTTTAGCTACCGCATGAGCTGTATGCTTCGGGTGACAACTCTTACCATGAAGCAATGAGTTGCCTGTTATTGCTTTTCTATAGATCTTAGTAACAACCTGTTTGTCATGAATGCCTTTAAGAGTCACATCTAGATAGTTAATTTCATCAAGACCAGTTTCAAAAGTGAATTTTAAACCTATTTGATTCTCATTCAGTCTATTGACAAATTTTACCACATCCCCTGCCTCCCCTTTCCATATAAAGAGGAGGTCATCAATGTATCTTACATACAAGAGGATGTCTTTTTTGTATTCATTTCCATCTCCAAAGATGTGGAACTGCTCCCACCAACCTAAAAATAGGTTGGCATATGAGGGGGCAAATTTTGCCCCCATAGCAGTTCCACATCTTTGGAGATAGAAAATATCCTGGAATTGGAAAAAGTTATGGGAAAGTAAAAACCGTGTAACTCTGATGATATATTTCTGAAAATCCAATGAGAATTCTGTGTAGTATTTCAAGAAAAATTCTATTGCTCTTATACCATCGTCATGGGGTATCGAGGAGTATAACGCCACTGCATCCACAGTGACCCAACAATAGTTCTTACTCCATTTTGTGTTTTTCATTATATTCAATACAGATTTGGTATCCCTGATGTAAGAGGGTAGAGTCTTTACTAGTGGATTTAAGATAGAATCTAGCCACTTTGAGAGATTTTCAAAGATTGACCCAATTCCACTTACTATTGGGCGTCCCTGGACGTTGTCCAAAGATTTGTGCACCTTTGGAAGGTGGTGGAACTGGGGTATTTTAGGATGTTCTACATACAGACATAATGCTGTCTCATTATCAATACACCCCAGCTCTACACCATCGTCCAATAGGTGACCAAGTTCCTCTGCAAATTGTTTAGTGGGATCCTTTCGTAGAACAGAATAATTGGCCCTGTTGTTCAATTGTCTCATTGCCTCATCTATATACATAGATTTATCCATTACCACTACTGTGCCGCCCTTATCTGCATTTTTGATGATTATATTATCATCTTGTTGCAGTGTCTTTATAGCCATTCTCTCTTTAAGAGAGATATTGTGTTTGGGTGCACTGTTATTGGTTTTCAAATTAATGAGATCTCTCTCTATTCTTGAATGAAAGGTTTCAATTATGTCCCCCCTTGATTGAATGGGATAAAATTTAGATTTAGATTTCATATGTATTCCCCTTGTGATGTTACCTTCATCATTAGTTGTCTCCATTCTTAGTTCATCTAGAGTTGTTACATCACATGTTTCTAAGAAACTAAGTCTATTTGAACTATCACTAATATTGATGTTTGTAACAGGAATATCTTGGCAGGTATTATCCTGTCCAGAGAAATGTTTTTTTAAAGTGATGTTTCTCACTAATCTATTTACATCTATCATTGTTTGAAATATATCAAACTCCTCAGTGGGGGCAAAAGTTAAACCCAGACTCAATACTTTTATTTGTTCTTTACTCAATATTTTCTTAGAAAGGTTAATTACATTCCCTATTTGTATTTGCTGGTGGCCTTCTGTCCTCTCAATTGATACCTGTCCTTTGACTTGTGTTGTGGCCCTGGAACTGCTGATAGTGCTGGATCCCTGGGAAAAACCTGTTCTATATCAGAAGAGTGTGACCCTTGCATATTAGTAGCTGTAGGACTCTGTTTTTTGTTACTATTCTTGTTAGGATTTTGTCGTTGTTCTTTTGGTCTAACTACTAATGGTTCTGAAACTTGCACAGTGTTAACATTTTTAAGTATTCCTACAATGGAGTCATGTTGTCCCTCACTACCAGAGGATCTATCTTCAGAGGAATAATCAGGTTCGCTGTCTGAAAATGACACTGTCTTTCCTAATTTATTAGATTGTGTATTTTTGTTTTTATTCTTATTTTTGTTGTTGTTTCTACCCTTACTAGAATAATTGGATCTCTGTCTGAAACTGGCCCTTTGTTTTTTATTCCAAATATAAACAGTTTTTGTGTCATAGTCTTCCTTATCCCTAAGATACTTGGAATGTTTGTTTTCCATTACTGCTCGCTTATTAGTGGCTAGTGTCTGCCTAAGTAAATCATCATATTTGAGAAAATTCACATCATCCATTCTTTTGTTCATTTCTAACTGTAAAATATCAATTTCTTTTCTAACATGCAATAACTGATTTTTCTTGTAATTGACAAGCAACAACATTAATCTGGATGCACATTCTGAGAGGATTTCATTCCAAGTGTCTACAAAGTCAGTGTCATTCACATCCACTTCGAAAGTAGGAAATTTATAGACTCTCAGTCCTCTGGGTATCATTTTCATTTGAATGTACTTTTCTAAAGTCCAGAGATCCCATTGCAGCCTTGTTTCTTTTAATAGCAAATTCTCCATGCAATCAAACAGGTTGCCAAGGGTTAAGATGCCTTTGTCGTTAGAAAAGATTAGTTCACAGTCCACAGTGTTAGCATTTCTGTCAGATGCCGGCATAAGTGAGAAAAAGTTAGGGTTACTGCTGTCCATGTCTATATATATAGTCGCAAAAAATAGTCTTGCTGAGGTGTTTGCCAAGACACCTAAGAATAATTTCAAGTAACAAATGTAGGTAGCAAGAGTATTCACTGTAAGTTTGTCCTGTACGCTAATAGTTGCGTTGTGTTAGTGAAGCTTCTTAGCCTTAAGGTACAGTTAGGATGGCGGTCTTAGAGCAACTAATTAATAGTATGGTAATCAGTCCTGTTTATCAAACAGCAGATACACTGTTTACACAAAGTTCATAGGTGGGTCGGTATGTAGCGGACACAAGCTCATGTGCTGGCTGTAACAAACAAATCCCAAAATTTGGGCTCGGCGGCCCTCCCGGATAAATGCAGTTATCAAGCGCTGTGCACCATACAGAGATATATTGCCACGGCAGGCCCTCGCTACATACCTGTTCCCATACTTCAGTTCCGTGTCAGGATCCTTCTCTAGGTAGCGTGTACGGGTGTTTGCCGGAGACTCGCAGGGAAACCAGGTTCCGCTCCTTGACCCTTCCACTTGCTTACGCTCCTGAGCCCCAGATTCCTCTGTTCGATCCAACTTGCGGTACGTCAGTGACGTCACGGACAGGTGTGTGCTTGCCAGCCAATCCTATTGCGACTTCGATAGACCTGATTCGGCGTGGTGCAAATGGCAAGTAGATAATTTTCAAAGAACAAGAGAGCACCAACGCCGTTAAGTAAAACAAAATTCTTTATTTCAAAAGGTTAAAAAATGTTACAGGACAGCAGTACCCTGTAATTAGTTAGATCAAGTGTAGAAAAATTGGCTTACGCGTTTCAGCATATAGCCGTAGTCATAGCCTGTCATTTTGTAATACACTTCGGTTTAAAAAGTACTGCCTAAAATATTATTGGTTATCCAAACTCCACCTCTAACTAATTAGCCAATGCCAGGTTGGGATTTTGTTGTTAGTGTTCAGCACAGTCATTGATTGCGAAAACATATGTACACAATAAACCCTATTAACAGGGCATATGTGCTGACAAATAACAAAACAAAACTCAATATGAAAGATACATTGTGGATATAAGTGAATGATGTATTCTAAATAAACTGTGTGTCCTATTACCCTCCGTTAAGCTATGTTGCTATTATAGTGGGTAAGTTAGTATTACTCTCTTGTAACATATTCCCTAGTTACTCTCAATCCTTGTTGGAGTATAGCAACCATTATATATAGTAGTTGGTTGCTTGATACAATATACAAAATACTCGGTTAGTAAGGATAGGTAAAGTGTTCTAGTACTGATGTTGAAAACGTTACTCTCTATTTCCTTTGTAATGGGGGGCGGAGGGACATGCCCCCCCCCGTCTCGTGTGCGGCCTGGATCCCATCCTAAAAAATGGGATGTAGTCGCCTGTAAGGCCAGCGGTGGTCTGGAGAAGCTCTCATGTTGGCTTGAATCCCATTGGGAGAGTCCTCTTGATCCCCTGGATCTTGTAGTAATACCCTTATAGGCTTGTGTCGTCTGGGTCATAGTATTCTCAGTCTCAGAGCTATCCCCTGAACTTGTGTCGACCGTATTTAAGTTTTTCTTTGTAAATCTCCTTTCTCTCCGAGGTCTCAGGGTATTTCTCTCCTCAGGGGCCAACATCCATCTGTACACACTCTTGTGGGTATAATCCATGCTCACAGTCTGTAATTTACGATTCTTAAACGCAATTAACTCTTGTTTGTAAGCCTTCACTTGCTTTGCCAATTTATCCAACCAGTCATTATTGCCATCAGACCTTAGTTTGTTTAATTGCTCACTCTCAAAGGTATGAATCTCCACTTTGACCTCTTGGAGTAATCTGTTAGCTTCCCGAATCACCAATAGCATCAAATCAAATGAGCACTTATTTAAGATTCTACACCAGTTTACACAGAATTCAGCATTTGATCTTCCCAAGGTGGGGACATTCCTCATACGAAAACCTCTTGGTAACATCCTTTTTTTATGATACTCTGATAGGTATGTTCCATGTAAATTGAGATCGATCGTTGTTTCAGCTTTGCCCATGTATTGTATAATGACTGAGTGGACTCTTCAATTTGCTGCTCCTCAATAGAGCCAAATCTGATAAGGACAGCATCCTCGTCTGTAAACATTAAGGTATCTTCCTCCTTATCCACCAGTACACCACCTCCCGTGGCACCTTCCAGGGTAGTGGGGACCTCGATAGATTCCATTTCTTGATAAAGGTACCGCAGAAAAAATATAGTAAAGGACCAAAAAATATTAGAAGGGAGAGTCTAGAAACCAGGCTAGAACAGCCCGTATGTGGGTGCACTGTACCGAAGTGGATACACAGCCAAAAAACAAGAAAAGGTATATGCACTCTTACCAACTGCCATCAACTGCCAGGATGCTCTGTGGGGAAATCCATCAGCAAAAAAAGAAGAAAGCACTCACTGGTCTTCAGATAACATATCCAAATATACTTTATTAGTGACGTTTCGGGACAAATAGCGTCCCTTCCTCTGACCAACAGAAACTGCAAACAAACAAACTAATAAAGGCCTGTTAAACCCTCCCCTAAAAAGGCCACCAATAAATGGAGGCCGTGTGCAAAACATATCAGGACTGTACCAAATAGACAGAAGATGTGATGTTGAGACAAACATATATAGTGTCAGATGTGTAACTCGTGTATCAAGTGTATATCACATGAATAAATAACTAAGCAAACAAAGTGTACGAAAATTGAGTGTGTCAAAATTTCCATATGTGTCCCTTATTAATAGTCCTTAGAAATATCCCTGGCAAAGTGGGAGCCCACGTATGGAACATTCCAAGTGCTGAAATCACACCCCCCCCTTGGGAATAAATTATCCAAATCTGAGCCGATACTCAATCAATACAAAAAAAAAGTCCTAAATCAAACAGAACAAATGCAGAACAGATAAACCCCAGGACATCAGCGCAGACGCATCTCTATCAAAGAAAAAATCTTAATCTGTACATACGCATTCTGATTTTTCAAAGCCAATCACAGTGAAACTCAGCCACCCCCACCGTACTCTCATTGGTTGGGGGCCGAGTATTCTACCTACAGATAGCGGGTACAGCGATGGGGTCCAATGTGGCCCCATCGCTGGCAAATTTATTTATGGCAGAATATGAAACCATCCAAATGCGAGTATATGACAATCCTGCCATAACATTTTATCGCAGATATATAGATGATTTGTTCCTGGTCTGGCAAGATGGTATAGAGTCATTCAACATGTGGATTGAATCACTGAACATGATTAACAGCACCATCAGATTCCAACATGTGGCGGATTACATATCTGTTGACTACCTCAATGTGAGAGTATTCAAAACCAATGGAACATTGGGTACCACTTTATTTAGGAAGAAGACGGATCGTAATTCTATATTACCTGCCGACAGTTGCCATCAACCATCGTTAATCCGTAACATCCCTAAAGCCCAATTTCAGAGGGTGCTCCGTAACAATACGGATACCATAAAGTGCGATACACAGCTGAATGAGATGATTGACAGATTTGCTCAACGGGGTTACAAAAGGCAATTTCTACGCTCAATGTGTAACCAAGTAGTGAATGGAGAACCAGATGACAAAGCGTACACAACGGAAAAGATGTCACAACTCACTTTTGTCACGACTTATACCCCGGACCAACATCTCCTAGCGAAGGCCATAAAGGAAGAATGGAGATTGATTCAAGAGGATGTGTCATTGCCATTTACACATTGGAATACTCCACGATTGGCATACAGGAGAGGGAAGAGCTTAAAAGATCATCTAATGAAAGCAGACTACCACTCACCTACCGAAAAACAGTCTTGGTTAAAACGAAAAAATGGTTGCTTCAAATGTTTGGGTTGCGTGACCTGCAACAGTATGCATGCAGGCAATATGTTCCAACACCCGGACAGGCGAAAAAGATACAACATTAAATACTTCCTGACATCTACAACTACATACATCATCTACCATTTGAACTGTCCATGTGGATTATTTTATGTGGGTAAGACAATTGACGATGCCCGGACCCGGATGGCGAACCACCGGTCAGCCATCAGAGCTGCCCTGAAGAACAACAAAGCAGAACAACCAGTAGCACGACATTTCTTGGAAAATCAACATACTGTCACAGATCTACGTTTCCGTATAATTGATCACGTTCCAGTTCCAAACAGAGGGGGCAATAGAGCAAAGATTCTTCTTCAGAAAGAAGTGAGATGGATCCATGAACTTGGAACTTTAACCCATAGAGGACTGAATATGCAAACAGGATGGCAGTCCTTCCTATGAGAAAATATGATGATCTAGGATTGGCTAAATATGAGAGTTCATGGCCCTTACCTTGATGAGAGTATGCAATACCATTCATGTTCTTCTTATATTCCTTTCTTTTCTCCCTATATTCTTTTCTTTTCTCCCTTCCCCCCCCCCCTCCTTTTTTTCCCCTTGCTTTCTTCTTTTTTTGCTGATGGATTTCCCCACAGAGCACCCTGGAAGTTGATGGCAGTTGGTGAGAGTGCATATACCTTTTCTTGTTTTTTGGCTATATATATATATATATATATATATATATATATATATATATATATATATATATATATATATATATATATATATACGTTGATTGGAGTAGCAGTCTTAGTCCAGAGATTTAGATATCAAAATAACAAGAGTATTGCATTGAGCAATGATACTATACATTTATAAGATGACAAGCTTTCGGAAGAGTTCCTTCCTTTATCCAGTCTGAAGCAATACTAACCAATTCAATGGAATTTATAGATTATGGCCTCTAGTTATGAATCTGTCTACTTACCTGCATTCGTTGGCCCAATACGCTTGCCTCATAACGCCGCAGCAGACCTGAAGATGCTCGCCAAAGTTATCAATAAATCTGTCAAAAAGCCGTGTACCAAGTACGGGGCGATGAGCAGCGGACCGTGATAGTTATCACTCATCAATCTCGCTGCTCTTCGGCTTTTTTACAGCTTTACTGATACCCCTGTCACTAAGCACTCACACTATACTATTCTGTTCTACCCCCTATACCGGGCACCCCCGGAGCCCCCCACAACTAAATAAAGTTATTAACCACTAAACTGCCACTCCTAGACCCCGCCACAACTCTAATAAATATATTAACCCCTAAACCGCCACTCCCGGACCCCGCCGCCACCTACATTATACCTATTAACCCCTAATCTGACGCTCCCTATACCGCCGCAACCTACATAAACTTATTAACCCCTATCCTGACGATCCCAGACCCCGCCGCAACTAAAAAAATTGTTTAACCCCTAAACCTCCGCTCCCGGACCACGCTGCAACTGTAATAAATATGTTAACCCCTAAACCGCCACTCCCGGACCTCTCCGCCACCTACATAATACCTATTAACCCCTATCCTGCCCCCCCATACCGCCGCCACTATAATAAAATTATTAACCCCTAAACCTAAGTCTAACACTAACCCTAACACCCTCCTAACTTAAATATTAATTAAATAAATCTAAATAATATTACTCTTATTAACTAAATTAATCCTATGTAAAACTAAATACTTACCTATAAAATAAACCCTAATATAGCTACAATATAGCTAATAATTACATTGTAGCTATTTTAGGATTTATATTTATTTTAAAGGCAAGTTTGTATTTATTTTAACTAGGTACAATAGCTATTAAATAGTTATTAACTATTTAATAGCTACCTAGTCAATATAAAGACAAACTTACCTGTAAAATAAAAACTAACATAAGTTACAATTACACCTAACACTACACTATCATTAAATAAATTATTCCTATTTAAAACTAAATACTTACCTGTAAAATAAACCCTAAGATAGCTACAATGTAATTAATAATTACATTGTAGCTATTTTAGGATATATTTTTATTTTACAGGTAACTTTGTATTTATTTTAACTAGGTACAACAGTTATTAAATAGTTATTAACTATTTAATAACTACCTAGCTAAAAGAAATACAAAATTACCTGTAAAATAAATCCTAACATAAGTTACAATTAAACCTAACACTACACTATAATTAAATTAATTAAATAAATGACCTACAAATACCTACAATTAAATACAATTAAATAAACTAAACTAAATTACAAAAAAAACCCCACTAAATTACAGAAAATAAAAAAATATTACAAGAAGTTTAAACTAATTACACCTAATCTAAGCCCCCTAATAAAATAATAAAAAAAATAATAAAGTTCCCTACCCTATTCTACATTACAAAGTAATCAGTTCCTTTACCAGCCCTTAAAAGGGCTTTTTGCTGGGCATTGCCCCAAAGTAATCAGCTGTTTTACCTGTAAAAAAAAATCAACCCCCCAACATTAAAAACCACCACCCACACACCCCTACTCTAACCCACCCAAAACCCCTTAAAAAAACCTAACACTAACCCCCTGAAGATCTCCCTACCTTGAGTTGTCTTCACCCACCCAGGCCGAAGTCTTCATCTGATGGGGCAGAAGAGGACATCCAGACCAGCAGAAGTCTTCATCCTATCCGGGCAGAAGAGGACATCCAGACCGGAAGAAGTCTTCATCCTATCTGGGCAGAAGAGGACATCCGGACCGGCAGATATCTTCATCCAAGCAGTATCTTCTATCTTCATCCATCAGACGAGGAGCGGCTCCATGTTCAAGACCTCCGGCGCAGGGCATCCTTCCTGGCCGACGGACTAACGATGAATGACGGTTCCTTTAAATGACGTCATCCAAGATGGCGTCCCTCGAATTCCGATTGGCTGATAGGATTCTATCAGCCAATCGGAATTAAGGTTGGAAAAATCTGATTGGCTGATTCAATCAGCCAATCAGATTGAAGTTCAATCCTATTGGCTGATCCAATCAGCCAATCGGATAGAGCTTGCATTCTATTGGCTGATTGGAACAGCAGGGGTTTAGGGGGTAATAACTTTATTTAGTTGCGGCAGTATAGGGTGGGCAGATTAGGGGTGTTTAGACTTGCGGTACATGTTAGGGTGTTAGGTGCAGACGTTTCCCATATGAATCAATGGGATATCGGGCAGCAGCGAACATGAGCTTTCGCTATGGTCAGACTATGGGATCCAGGGCGGCGGATTGAAATCCAGGTATACTGGCGCAGAATAGTGGCGAGCATACCTGTAGTCAGATTGTGCCGAACTTGTGTTAGGAACATCTTTAGTGACGTAACCATCGATCTGTGTCGGACTGAGTCCGGCAGATCGAAGCTTATGTCACTAGATTCTACTTTTGCCGGGCAGTAGGGCTCGATAACTTAGGCGAATCAGACTTGCCACAAATACGCTGCAGAATTCCAGCGTATTTGCGGTTGACGGCTTGATAACTAGAGGCCTAAATCTTAAAACACAGAATAGCTAAGAAGACAGAAAGTGCAGGGAGAGGAGGAGGTGTCGTAAAAATCATGAGGGGGGCTTAGGTAACAGGCAGACAGTGTCCATTGTAGGAGAACAGACAGGGGAAATATATACGGACCGTGACAAACACCTCATCACACTGTCCCAATCATTCAGAGAAAAAGGTTACAAACAAGGATTATAAATAAAAAAAAATTAACTCTGCCCTCAATACTCCACGTTAACACTTACTACAATACAGGGAAAAGAAAAATATATCACGTATCCCACTAGTAGTCAAATACAACCCTGCTGTGGAAGGGATACGAAAAATCATAAAAGACTTAGAGCCACTACTCTTAGAGGATCCCACACTCAAAAAAATCTTTCCAAAACCCCCAATCCTGGCATACAGACAACCACCTAAGCTAAAGCAGAAAATGGTACATAGGAAGCTACCCCTTGAGAAAAAGAACACTCAGAATGGAACCAAGTGCTGCTATAAACCTCTCTGCAAACTGTGTCAACACGTTTGTGAAAGCAGCACAGCAAATCACAATAATGAATCCTATAAAATTAAAGGGGCATATTTGTGTATATCTGCAAATGTGTTATACTTGGTACTTTGCACTGCATGTGAAGTGGAATGCTATATTGGAGAAACAAGCCAAAAACTGCACCTTCAGATGAACTTACACAGACACTCAATCAAAAACCACTGTGAAACAAAATACTGCACCCCTGATGGTCACCATTTCACCCAACCTGACCACTCCATCCAAAACCTTAAAATCAAAATTCTCAGAGGCAACTTAAAAAACACCATGGAAAGAAAAACCTTTGAAATGAAAATGATAATGCACTTCAACTTGTTTAATTCTGGACTAAATGTGGACTCTGGATTCTTAACACATTATCAAAAATGTTTGCAATGTACTTTCATTTAGTCAATTACATTGTATATTCCACATTCTTTATACATAGGTACAAAGGTAAGCCTATGTCCACACTTTTGTCTTTTTCTAACTTTTGTATTCCCCCTGTATATTTAACTTTATGTCAGTATATGCTCTATGTAAAGCTATATATTTCCCCTGTCTGTTCTCCTACACTGGACACTGTCTGCCTGTTACCTAAGCCCCCCTCATGATTTTTTCGACACCTCCTCCTCTCCCTGCACTTTCTGTCTTCTTAGCTATTCTGTGTTTTAAGATATAATCTGTAAATTCCATTGAATAGGTCAGTATTGCTTCAGACTTGATAAAGGAAAGAACTCTTCCAAAAGCTTGTCAACTTATAAATGTATAGTTAGTCCATTAAAAAAAGTATCATTGCTCAATGCAATACTCTTGTTTTATTTATTTATATATATATATATATATATATATATATATATATATATATATATATATATATATATATATATGTTTATGTATGTGTCAGAGAATGTGTTTGTGTGTGTGATAGACTTTAAATAAAGCCATCTTTTTTGTGGTCCATGGACATAATTCCTGTTAGTTCCATTTTAAATTAAAACTCTTTTTTCATAAACTTTTTCAGGCAAACAAATTATTTTAACATGTTTAGCTGCTGCTCGTATGCATGACAAACAGGAAAAAAAGTAATATGTCCCTTTAAAATGACATAAAACCCAAACATTTATTTTCATGATTCATATAGAGCATGTGATTTCAAATGAGTTTCTATTTTACTCCTATTATCTAATTTGCTTCATTCTCTTGGTATCTTGTGCTGAAAAGAATACCTTATTGTTGGCTGCACATGTATGCCTCATTTAATTGGCTTAGCGGATGTGTTCAGATATCTCCTAGTAGTGCATTGCTGCTCATCCAGCAAACAAAACCAAGAGAACAAAGCAAATTTGATAAAAGAAGTAAATTGCAAAGTTGTTTAGAATTGCATGATCTATCTGAATCTTGAAAGAAAAACTTTGGGTTTGATATTACTTTAAGTTACATAATAAATCACTAGCTTGTAACAAAATCCTAGACAACATGTGATATTAGGGTTAAACAAATATTAGTGTTATCAATTAATGAATTAATCAATGAATGAATCAATGCATTGTAAATTAAGTCCTTGACAGATTTGTTGTAAATCCTTGTCTGCTTACAGTCTCACATTTAGAATGATTGTGGCTGCAGCATTTAAATAAATAAATAAATACATAAATAATTGGAAAAGGTCCAAATATAAAAGTATAACATATAAATCAATATTATGGCCAGCAGCTATGTTACAGAAAATCAATTTACCAACAATTATTTTGTAATAAAACATGTTAGCTTTTTGTTTTGAAAGCATCAGCAGTATTAAGAATATCTTACAAAGAAATGTCTGTATTATATAAACACTGAACAGCTACCATACTGGGTTTAATACCACATGCAATGTCCATTTAGATATTTCAGTTGTGTAGACTTGAGCCCAGTGTTAAAGAAACTGTGAATAAAAAATGATAAAACATCCCACTGGTTCCCTTTGATATGCAACACAGCTTCATTTCTCCACTAAAATCAATACAATAGCTGTGACTGTACAGCTCATTCTGAGGAAAAGCAGATATCGTACAGATGATGTGCTGCAATGAAAATGTAATGTAAGGAGAAGTGCCTGTTTTTTCTGCTTTTTAGCTGAGTTAGGTTTAACTATTCACACATAAGCATTTAATAATATATTAGTAGAAAAAAAAGGTTGACAACTGTATGTTGAACAGATAGATAGATAGATAGATAATAGATAGATAATAGATAGATAGATAGATAGATAGATAGATGGATAGAAAGATAGAGATACAGAGACAGACAGATAGATGATAGATATATAGATAGATAGATAGATAGATAAATAATAGATAGATAGATAGATAGATAGATAAACAAATAGCTAGATAAACAAACAGATATAGACAGATGATAGATATATAGATGATAGATGATAGATAGATAAACAGATAGATAGATAGATATTTTTAGATTTAGATTAACATATTTGCCAGAGTTATTAATCGTAAAAAAAAAAAAAAATACTTTTTAATGTAATGGGAAAAGAAATTGAATATCAAAAAAATCTGCATCAATCTTTATGAAATTTAGCATGCAAATAGATGTGGGAGTTATACTACACTAAAAACTCTAAATACTATGCAAACTCACACGCAAATGTATGCACCCACGCACTCATACCCATATGCACAAACGCACACACTCATACTCATATGCACATACATACACACTCATACCCATATGCACATACATACACACTCATACCCATATGCACACACACACTCATACCCATTTGCACACATACACACACATACCCATATGCACATACATACACATACATACTATATAAATATATATGTATATAAGCAAATACATATATATTTACTCTTTGCTGCCCATTGCTGCGCAACTTACCCTCTTCATTGCACTAGGTTCTCAGCCATGTCATGAAAACGAGACTCCCATTGGAGCCAATGGAAGTGCGCTCTTAAAAGCGCAAAGCTTCCCTGCAATTTGTGTGTGCTGGTATTAGTAGAGCACAACTATCATGCTAGCATAATCTATTTTTTGCGCTATACTCGTAATCAGGCCCTATATCTTTTTTTAGGAACCAAACATCCTGACATTAGGTACTTTTCATGTACTACTGGTCAAAATATAAAATCTTCAGTTTATCCTTCATGGGTTTTGTATAAAATTTAGTAGGTGAAAGGATGGTTCTTTTGACAGATTTGCATTTTAGTCAATCAGTGCTGACTCCTAGCTAACTCTGTACGCTTTCAAATAAGAATACCAAGAGAAAAAAGCAAAATTGATTTTAAAAGTAAATTGGAAAGTTGTCGAAAATTGCATGCCCTATCTGAATCATGAAAGTTTATTTTTGACTAGATTTGACTTATTATTATTATACTTTATTTATGAAGCGCCAACATATTCCACAGCGTACAATTCATTTAAATAAAACAATATAAAACTTGTAAGAGACAGGACAACATTTACAAACACATACAGGAGGAATTGAGGGCCCTATTCTTGTGGGAACTTACAATCTAGAAGGATCTTTCTCCTCATCAAACATTTTCTATCCAGCTTGAAAGGAATGTGAAATGGGATGTAGTCTTAAACAGGTTGGGTCGGCAACATGTAGAGAGAGCACATATTTTTACTAACTGGATCATCAGCACATGACAAGTGTTTAGTCAGACAGATTGGATTAATAATCAAAAATAAAACTGTATCTAGCCAGATTAAGAATCCAGACGTTTCGATGCAAAGGAAATTTCCACTGGAAATATCTTGCATTACATTGGAAATAACATGTGACTTCAAGTCTTCCTGTTTGGCACCAGTGCATTTTTAAATTAAAGGGACACTCAAGTCAACATAAACATTTAAGATTCGAAAAGAACATGCAGTTTAAAGACACTTTCCAATTTACTTCCATTATCAGATTTTACACAGACTATTTATGTTCACACTTTCTGAGGAACAAAATCCTACTGATCATGTGCACAAGCTCACAGGGTATATGTATACTAGTCTGTGATTGGCTGATGTCTGTCACATGATACAGGGGGCATAAAAATGGGAGAAAAAAATGAATTTGTCAGAAAAAAAAATATACTGCTTATTTGAAATTCAGAGTAAGGGGCCGATTTATCAATGTGCGGGCGGACACGATCCGTTGTGGTGGATCATGTCCGCCCCACATCGATAAATGCCGACAGCATACACTGTCGTCATTTATCATTGCACAAGCATTTCATGCAATTCTACTCCATTAAGTGGTCATTTAAGCACTGCTCTTGTACTCCAGCTAGGTTCATATACATCTATGTTATATAAATGTACTTCTAAAGCACAGTTAGAAAATGCGGTTATTTTAACAATAAATATATGAAAAGCTACACTTATACTTAAACTATGCAATATAAAATTGGTTTAGCAAACTAACAGCCTAAATAATGATTGAGAAAGCTAGAGGTGAATGTATAGATTTGATGTATTTTCTCTCTCCAATCTTATATTTTATAAGATAATGTATTGTGTTCAATAAGATAAGATTTCAGAATATGCTTTCACATATAATGTGCTTGTACAATCATCAAAGTATTATCTGCCTTGCAGATAAACGATATACAGTTTAGAAAAACAAAATGTAAAGCCACATCAAATGTGAAACAAATGGCATTTAAACAACTGTTTGTTTTACAGCTACAAGATGAAAACACTAAAATGACACATTGATGGGTCATGCAAAATATTTTTTAATGGTTATATATGACAACACAATAGGAAAAATATGAGTGTGATGAATGGTCAGAGAATGACATGCTCATTTTTCTTTTTAACATACTGGTCTTTAACCATGTGTTGCACAGACAGTCATATTTAAATATTGATATGTCTTACTTTTAACAGTTATATTTTTTTGATTTAAATTTATACAAAAACAAGTTATGTTACATGCTACAAAACAATTGAAGATCAATAATCCTGGTGAAACAAACAGAAAAAAAAGGAAAAAGATAAGAAATATATAACATATTTAAAAGAAGAATTAGATTATTCATATAAATCACACACCCATATATATATATATATATATATATATATATATGAATATATATATATATATACATGAATGAATGAATATATATATATATATATATATACATACATACACACACAGTCCAATCCCCACAATATGGAAAATAAGTGGGAGGCATCTCTCTCTGAATTTTCTAACACCATAACAAGATTTAACACGTTCTTTGAAACACGGGAAGAGTGGATAATGCCAAACTCTCTGCTAGATTACGAGTTTTGCGTTAGGCTTAAAAAGCAACGTTAGCCGGTCCTAAAGCTGCTTTTTAACGCCCGCTGGTATTATGAGTCTTGCAGGTACAGGTGTACCGCTCACTTTTTTGGCCAGAGTTGGAAATACTGCAAATCCACTTTGCCAAAAAGTGAACGGTACACCCTCTCCTGTCAAGACTGGTAACACATTTTAAAGTCAGTAGTTAAGAGTTTTACACTAAAATGCTGTAGCATAAAACTCTTAACTAAAGTGCTAAAAATTACACTAACACCCATAAACTACCTATTAACTCCTAAACCGAGGCCTTCCCACATCGCAAACACTAAAAGAAAAAAATTAACCCCTAATCTGCTGAACCGGACATCGCCGCCACTATAATAAATATATTAACCTCTAAACCGCCACACTCCCGCCTTGCAAACATTAGTTAAATATTATTAACCCCTAATCTGCTATCCCTAACATCACCGCCACCTACCTACATTTATTAACCCCTAATCTGCCGCCCCAACGTCGCCGCCAATATATTAAAGTTATTAACCCCTAAATCTAAGTCTAACCCTAACACCCCCTAACTTAAATATAATTAAAAGAAATCTAACTAAAAATTCCTATCATTAACTAAATTATTCCTATTTAAAACTAAATACTTACCTGTAAAATAAACCCTAAGCTAGCTACAATATAACTAATAGTTACATTGTAGCTATCTTAGGATTTATTTTTATTTTACAGGCAAGTTTGTATTTATTTTAACTAGGTAGAATAGTTATTAAATAGTTATTAACTATTTAATAACTACCTAGCTAAAATAAGTACAAAAGCACCTGTAAAATAAAACCTAACCTAAGTTACACTAACACCTAACACTACACTATAATTAAATAAATTAACTAAATTAAATACAATTAAATAAATTACATACAAAAAAACCACTGAATTACAGAAAATAATAAACAAATTACAGAAATTTAAACTAATTACACCTAATCTAATAGCCCTATTAAAATAAAAAAGCCCCCCCCCCAAAAATAAAAAAAACCCTAGCCTAAATTAAACTACTAATAGCCCTTAAAATGGCCTTTTGCAGGGCATTGCCCCAAAGTAATCAGATCTTTTACCTGTAAAAAAAATATACAAACAACCCCCCTAACAGTAAAACCCACCACCCACACAACATCTAAAAAAACCTAAGCTCCCCATTGCCCTGAAAAGGGCATTTAGATGGGTATTGCTCTTAAAAGGACAGTTAGCTCTTTTGCTGCCCAAAGTCTGTAACCTTAAAATAAAACCCACCCAATACACCCTTAAAAAAACCTAACACTAACCCCCTGAAGATTGACTTACCGGGAGAAGTCTTCATCCAAGCCGGGCGAAGTGGTCCTCCAGACGGGCAAAAGTCTTCATCCAAGCTGGGCAGAAGTGGTCCTCCAGACGGGCAGAAGTCTTCATCCAGACGGCATCTTCTATCTTAATCCATCCGGCGCGGAGCGGGTCCATCTTCAAGACATCCGACATGGATCATCCTATTCATCCGAAGACTAACACAGTATGAAGGTACCTTTAAGTGACATCATCCAAGATGGCGTCCCTTAGATTCCGATTGGCTGATAGAATTCTATCAGCCAATCGGAATTAAGGTAGAAAAAATACTATTGGCTGATGCAATCAGCCAATAGGATTGAAGTTCAATCCTATTGGCTGATCCTATCAGCCAATAGGATTGAGCTTGCATTCTATTGGCTGATTGGAACAGCCAATAAAATGCAAGCTCAATCCTATTGGCTGATTGGATCAGCCAATAGGATTGAACTTCAATCCTATTGGCTGATCCAATCAGCCAATAGGTTTTTTTATACCTTAATTCCGATTGGCTGATAGAATTCTATCAGCCAATCAAATCTAAGGGACACCATCTTGGATGACGTCACTTAAAGGTACCTTCATTCTGTGTTAGTCGTCGGATAAAGAGGATGCTCCATGTCGGATGTCTTGAAGATGGACCCGCTCCGCGCCGGATGGATGAAGATAGAAGATGCCGTCTGGATGAAGACTTCTGCCCGTCTGGAGGACCACTTCTGCCCAACTTGAATGTAGACTTTTGCCCGTCTGGAGGACCACTTCGCCCCGGCTTGGATGAAGACTTCTCCCGGTAAGTCAATCTTCAGGGGGTTAGTGTTTTTAAGGGTGTATTGGGTGGGTTTTATTTTTAGGTTAGGGACTTTGGGCGGCAAAAGAGCTAACTGTCCTTTTAAAGGCAATGCCCATCCAAATGCCCTTTTCAAGGCAATGGGGAGCTTAGGTTTTTTTAGATAGGTTTTTATTTGGGGGGTTGGTTGTGTGGGTTTACTGTTGGGGGGGTTGTTTGTATTTTTTTTTTACAGGTAAAAGAGCTGATTACTTTGGGGCAATGCCCCACAAAAGGCCCTTTTAAGGGCTATTGGTAGTTTAGTTTAGGCTAGGGGTTTTTTTTTATTTTGAGGGGGCTTTTTTATTTTAATAGGGCTATTAGATTAGGTGTAATTAGTTTTAATATCTGTAATTTGTTTATTATTTTCTGTAATTTAGTGGGGTTTTTTTTGTACTTTAGCTAATTTTATTTAATTTAGGTAATTGTATTTAATTTAGTTAATTTATTTAATTATAGTGTAGTGTTAGGTGTTAGTATAACTTAGTTTAGGTTTTATTTTACAGGTAAATTTGTCTTTATTTTTACTAGGTAGTTATTAAATAGTTAATAACTATTTAATAACTATTCTACCTAGTTAAAATAAATACAAACTTGCCTGTAAAATAAAAATAAACCCTAAGCTAAAACTATTAGTTATATTGTAGCTAGCTTAGGGTTTATTTTACAGGTAAGTATTTAGTTTTAAATAGGAATAATTTAGTTAATGATAGGAATATTTATTTTGATTTATTTATATTATATTTAAGTTGGGGGGTGTTAGGTTTAGGGTTAGACTTAGGTTTAGGGGTTAATAACTTTAATATAGTGGCAGCGACATTGGGGGCGGCAGATTAGGGGTTAATAAGTGTAGGTAGGTGGCGGCAACATTGGGGGCGGCAGAGTAGGGGTTAATAAATATAATGTAGTGTTCGGCGATGTTGGGGGCAGCAGATTAGGGGTTCATAAGTATAATGTAGGTGGCAGCGGTGTGCGGAGCGGCAGATGAGGGGTTAATAATTATAATGTAGGTGTCGGAGATGTCGGGGCGGCAGATTAGGGGTTAATAAGTGTAAGATTAGGGGTGTTTAGATTTGGGGTTCATGTTAGGGTGTTAGGTGTAAACATAATTTTTGTTTCCCCATAGGAATCAATGGGGCTGCGTTAAGGAGCTTTACACTGCTTTTTTGCAGGTGTTAGACTTTTTTTCAGCCGGCTCTCCCCTTTGATTCCTATGGGGAAATCATGCAAAAGCAGGTTACACCAGCTCACCGCTGACTTAAGCAGTGCTGGTATTGGAGTGTGGTAATGAGCAAAATTTTGCTCAACGCTCACTTCTTGCCTTTTAACGACAGGTTTCTGAAAACTCGTAATAACAGCGCTGTAGGTAAGTGAGCGGTGAGACAAAAACTGCTCGTTAGCACCGCATAGCCTCTAACGCAAAACTTGGAATCTGGGCCTCTGTGTTTTTAAATTGTCATTGTAGCGGAAGTGAGAACAGCTTTTTAATTACTTTTATGCTCTTGAAAAAGCCAGAATGAGCACTGAGAAAATAAACTTATTTTTATTTCTGAGCAAATAAAGTGTGCTTGTGCAATATTTTCCCCACATAAACTTTATTCTGTGCCTTTAAACTGGCTGATCATTGAACAATTTGATCTTGTGAATACTTTCCTTTAGTATTCCAACTTTGTTGACATACTACACTATTGCAAATTTCTCCATAGCATTGATTACTCAGAACCATTTTTTGTTACTCTGTGATTCTACATCAAATCATAGATCCCTGACCTCCGCTATCAAAAAAACACTTTGTAGATGGTTCTTGGGAGAGACTGTAGACTGGCAGCGGTAAAATAAGGTGAGTAACTAACTTAAAATGTTCTCCATATTATTGTTAACACATAGTTCTCTGTCATTTCTGTTGTATATATTTTATCTCCAGTATAATATGGCAAAAATACTCTAGAAGTCTGGAGGGCAGCAAGCCAATCAAAATATAATAATGCATTTAATAGGTTGGATATAATAATACAAACTATAATTTTCAAACTACAAAAATTATATTCTAAGGAGGCTAAAATAAATGGTAGGAGTATTTAAAATTCTAGTGTTTGGAACAGGTAAACAAGAGTTTGTCACGCCGCGACGCTCTAGCCATTGCTAGGGGCGCAGCGTCTCCTTCCCTGCTCATTGCCAGGGGTAGTGTCGGGTCCAGATGCGTGCGGTGCTGACGTCATCGCCGCACGCTCCTGATGAGAACCTCTGTGGTGCAAATCCTGCGCCTATTTAAAGTTTGTACAAACGATCTGTCACTGCCCAAGTATAGGTGTTACTTTGTGTGCTCCTGGCTACTCTAGCTGTCTTACTCCTTAACGGCTGGATTGAAATACTGTTGCTGAACCTTCCTGTCTGACTACTCTACCTGTTTTACCCCTTAAATGCTGGATTGAATTACTATTGCTGAACCTGCCTGCCAGACTACTCTACCTGCCTTACCCCTTAAACTGCTGGTTTGAATTACTATTGCTGAGCCTGCCTGTCTGACTACTCTACTTGCTTTACCCCTTAACTGCTGGATTGTATTACTGTTGCCGAACCCAGCCTGCCTGACCATTCTAGTGGTGTGCCCTTGGATTGCTTTACTGTTGCCAAACCCTGTCTGCCTGACCATTCTAGTGGTGTGCCCTTGGAATGCTTTACTGTTGCCAAACCCTGCCTGCCTGAATATTCTAGTGGTTCATCATTGGACTGCTCTGCCGTTGCCGATGGGGACTGTCCTGCCTGTGGTGAGTACCGCCTTCCTCATCTTACTAACTTTCTCTGCTCTGGGATATTCCCTATCAACAAGACTACTGGCCGAGTTTGGTCTGATAGAGGAGTATCCCACGAGGGTTACAGAGTTTATGGATAAATGAAATGCAGCACTCCATAAATGTTCATTGGAACTAGTGAGTCTCCTATATGAAATGCAAGATGTACATCTAAAATCTATAGAAAAAGTGATATATATCATATCATGCCTTTTCTATCTCGAAAATTATGTAAATAAAACTTGGATTTCATTAAAGAGTTTGATGAACAAGTAGGTGACTCTAAATACAAAAAATATCTCAGAGATAGTTAGGACTTCCAATTGGGCATCCAATATGCACAAAGTAAAAAAAATCCATCAACACTCTAATTACAACAATAGAGGGAGATCTTTCGCCAGTAGAGATTCTAATTGAAGAAATAAGACATTTACAAATCACCATGCAAATAATACATCACAACATGAAGATAGCACATATAGAAATAGAAAAACATTATCTAAATCTACCAACAGAGGGCAATAAATGGACAACAACAATGGAGTTTTCCATAATAGATACTATGAGCAATATAGAAGGGATAATTCCCACAATCTAAATTGTTGTAGGGATTACACAGATAACAAAAGGGAGGATGATGCCCACCAATTTAATAACTACTCAATGAATCATAAAAGGAAAGATTCTCAAAATAGGGACTACACAGATAATAGAATGGACAATAGAACAGAGAACAATATTATGACAATGACATAGATTTAACAAGCAGAGGATGCTGCTTTCTACGCCCTGCATTTCAGGCACCTGAAACGGAAGATAAGAAGCAGCCATCATAAGACCACTGTTCCTTGACTTCTCTGTCACCTTTTAGGTGGTGGACTGCAATCATCTGATACGATCGGGATGATTGACACCCCCTGCTGGAGGCTGATTGGCCGCCAGAGAGCAGGGGCAGCATTGCACAAGCATTTTACTAGAAATGCTTGTGCAATGTTAAATGCCAATAGCGCATGCTGTCGGCATTTAGCGATGCTGTGCGGACATGATTCGCTACAGCGATTCATGTCTGCCCGGCACTTGGTAAATTGAACCCTATGATTATGTAAATTTTAAATCTAATGGAAGGCAATTAATTAATTATTGCAGGGATGCAATAGATTTGGTAAATTAAAGGGCTCATTATTCTATTTTAGGCAAAGTACTATATGAAACTATTTTTAAAATAGGCCATGAAAATGAAAAGTTGCTTAAACGAGGAAATAACGTTTGTTAAATAATGAAAAGAATATGTTTCCTCTAATAAAGTGTATTCTGCTTTATTGAAAGCTGTAGTGTCCAAGGATCCAATGTTAATCCCCCTGCATTATACAAATTGACTCTCTGTCAGATAGGGATTGTTCATTATACAGTCTGCTTTGACACTTTTCTTAAGGAACTGAGCTCTATAAACGTAAATATTTAAGTTATCTAAGGATCATTCACCTGCCAAGTTTGCTCTGCTCTGCATTTAAATGTACTAGGTTTATAAAAAAAAAAATGTCCGTGAATTTGAAACATACAAATGCGGAAATAATTGGTTTGTTGCAATTACTTTATTTAAAGGCCCTGACTCAGTACATTAAAGGGTAATTCAAACACAAATTTTAAACAACTTTATAGAACATTTTGGTTTTCTTTTTTGCTCACATGCTTTAGAGATATGCAAATGCACCTCACTGTCGAGGCCTAGGGAGATCAAAGCATATATCTGGGGTTCTTTCTTTCTTTCCAGACAAAAAGGAAGGTATTTTACCTTGAAATATCCTCAGCTGACATTAGTAAGTGCCTTGTAAGCATTTACCCTTCTGCTCTTTTTAATGTAACCCGCATGTAATTAAAATCAGAGCCATCAGTGCTGAGTTCCCACTTTGCTTCACTGTGATCGAATGGGATTTCACCATAATCTCCAAACATTTCATATTAAACTACATAAAACTGAGGATGAAAATAAAGTGACTGTGTTTGCACATGCCAGACTAATGCTTTCTTGCTAGTCCCAGGACAAGCATCCTGATTGGATGCTTAAAGTCCCATTACAATGGAATGTAGTTATTATAGACATCTTGAGGTAAAATATATTTTTACATAGAGCTATGTATGTGATATTTCCTACTAGTCAGTTTTTTACAGATATGCTGCATCATAGCATTTGGGTATTAACTTGCTGTAAGCAGGCTTGCACCACAAGTCTGCACCACAGTCCAATGTCAGTAAATTTGAAACATACAAATGTAATAATATGTTTTTCTTTTCTTTTTTTGTTTCCCATTGGTTTATTTAAAGGTCCTAACTCAGTTCATTTATAAAATGTGTATACCCTAGCACACAGAATCACAAATCAGTACTGTAGAAGCCTTATGTGCCACATATAAACGTATAACCATTAAACAAACAAATAATATATTTCCTAAAACATTTCAGTGGCATTAAGATTGAAGGGTATTTGACTGCTGTTCTACCCTTTAGAAGAGTCTTCAGAGTTGTTTTTTTGCCTAAAGCACAGTTTAAATTCTCTTTTTGGGCCAAAAAAACTATGGCACATGCTGTTAGTCCTGCTTTTCCGTAAAGTGCTTCAAAAATTCACATTTAGCCCTTGAACTGTGTTGGCCATCCCTACATTAAAGGGTATTTCAAACAAACATTTTAAATAACTGTAAAAAGAAACTTATTTCTCATAAAATCTTTTTTTGCTTGTTTTATAGATGTATCTTAAATTTAAATCCTTTACATTATTTTGTATAAAGAACTTTTAAACAATAATCTCATCAGACGTTTTTGTGAAAATAATAGCTTATTTTATTTAAATGTATTACATTTTCATTATGCTAAATATATATACCATTTTTCATGTGCTATTAGGTTTATGACAGCTACATAATAATTCAACCATATGTTTTTTCATGCAAGGGTAGACAAAATGAGACATATATTTATGATGGTCCAGGAGCGCATAAATGAAAGCATAAGGTTTCAAGTGTGATCTGTAAAAGAATTGGTGTATTATATCATAGATGATAAATTGGATTAGGGAAAACATAACAAAAAAAACATAACATGAATGTAAAATTAATGCCTGGTTATACTTTGCTTGCAAATGTACGAGATATGAGGATGCATTATATTACAGAAGAGGTAACTGATTTATGAGAAGGACTCAGTGAGTTTCACAAAGGTTAAAATATTTAGGGATCTCATTAAAAAGCAAATTAGATTTCCTAAGTGGTCCTTATCAAGTTTTTATTCTTCTCATACTATGTTCACAAGTGATTATTCATCAGTAACTCTCTCCAAATACGCCCATATCTCCATATCTGAAGAACAGACTTTGAAGCCTTAAAAGATTTTGAAGTGAATATCTTAATTTATGATTTTACAAATGCAGCCATGAATAGTATTTAATTGTACATCTGACAATCATACTGTCATTCATTTACCAAACTGATTTTGGTATACTGGATAGTATTTTGTTGTTGTGAAGAATGAATGAACTTCAGCCTGTATTTAGGGGTTGGGTCGGAGCATATTAATAGTGAGAACTCTTGTGCTGAACTGTTTTACTACAGACCTACGGGGAAACTGCCAGTGTATCATTCCAATATCTCTGTCCAAGAGGGTTGGAATATTGTAAAAAATAGCATAGTAGGAATGCCCAATGTTCTTGGAGCCATATGGAATGCTAAGCACCCTTAAATCCCATGATACTTTTTAGTAAACATTAAACTCCTACAATATACAGGTTGTTTGCAAACATTAAAAGGACTTGAAATCCAAAACTTAAAAAAAGTTTCCAATTTACTTCTGTTATCAAATTTGTGTCATTCTCATGTTACTGTTTGTTAAAGAAATGTCTAGTTATGTAGTGTGCACATGTCTGCAGCGCTACACAACAGGAAATAGTGCTGCCATCTAGTGCTCTTTCTAATGTATTACATTGTTGCAAAACTGCGGCCATATAATGCAGCAGATGCATGCACACTCTTGAGCTTACCGCTTTGCTTTTCAAAAAAGGATAAGAAGAAAATGATAAAGATTTGATAATAGATGTAAAATGGAAAGTTGTTTAAAATTGCACGTTCTTTCCGAATCATGAAAGAAAAATGTGATGTTTTTAGTCCTTGTAATGTGGCATTAAATACAACTTGTTAGCTACATAATAATAATATTCCTATCTGAGGTGAATTTGGCGATGAATAATGCAGCTTTATTTTTTATAATGAGCATATTATTTAATGTTTTTTTCTTTTCACTGATTTGCCTGTTCCCCAGAACAAAAGAAACATTGCTAACCAATCACAAATGTATACACAGCTATAGCATTAAAGGGACAGTCTAAACTAAATTTATTATTGTTTAAATACTACCATTCCCCAGCTTTACGCAATCAACATTGTTAGATTCATATACTTTATAACAGTTAAACCTCTACATTTCTGCCTGTTTCAAAGGCTCTATTGACATCCTCTTATTCACATGCTTTTGTATTTCACAACAGGATACTGCTAGTTCATGTGGGCCATATAGATAAAAATCGGCTAGATTACGAGTTTTGCGTTATGAGCGGCTCGGTACTAACTTGCAAGTTATTTCCACCGCTCACCTCCCTATAGCGCTGCTATTACAGGTTTGCAAAAAAAAACAGCGTTAGCAGACAAAATTGCAGCGTTGAGCAAAATTAATCTCCATACCGCACTCCAATACCAGCGCTGCTGTGAGCTGGTTTTACGTCCCCTTAGACATCAATGGGGAGAGCCGGCTAAAAAAAGCCTAACACCTGCAATAAAGGAGCGTAAAGCTCCGTAACGCAGCCCCATTGATTCTTATGGGGAAAGAAAAGTTATGTTTACACCTAACACCCTAACATAAACTCAGAGTCTAAACAACCCCTAATCTGCTGCCCCTGACATTGCTGCCACCTACATTACACTTATTAACCCTAATCTGCCGCCCCCGACACCGCCAACACCTACATTACAGTTTTTAACCCCTTATATGCCGCCCCCAATGTCACCGCCACCTACATTACAGTTATTAACCCCTAATCTGCCGTCCCCAATTTCTGCCACCCCCAATGTCACCGACACATACCTACACTTATTAACCGCTAATCTGCCACCCCTAACATCGACGCCACCTACATTACACTTATTAACCCCTAATCTTCTGCCCCACTATACTAAAGTTATTAACCCCTAACCCTAACCCTAAATCTAACCCTAACCCTAACACCCACTAACTTTAACATAATTAAAATAAATCTAAATAAAAATAACAATTAATAGCTAAATAATTCCTATTTAAAACTAAAAACCTATAAAATAAACCCTAAGCTAGCTACAATATAACTAATAGTTACATTGTATCTATCTTAGGTTTTATTTTTATTTCACAGGTAAGTTTGTATTTGGATGGGCATTGCCCTTAAAAGGGCATTTAGCTCTTTTTCAGCCCAAACCCTAAGCTAAAAATAAAACCCACCTAATAAACCCTTTAAAAAAAACTAATACTAACTCCCGAAGATCCACTTACAGTTTTTGAAGACCGGACATCCATCCTCAACGAAGCCAGGAGAAGTCTTCATCCAAGCGTCAAGAAGTCCTCAACGAAGCCGAGAGAAGTCTTCAATGGTGGCAAGAAGTTGTCCTCCAGACGTGCAGAAGTCTTCATCCAGACGGCATCTTCTATCTTCATCCTTCTGACATGGAGCGGCTCTATCTTTAAGACATCTGGCACGGAGCATCCTCTTCTGTCGATGGCTCTTCAGGAATGAAGGTTCCTTTAAGGGATGTCATCCAAGATGGCGTCTCTTGAATTCTGATTGGCTGTTAGAATTATATCAGCCAATCGGAAAAAAAGGTGAAAAAATCCTATTGGCTGATGCAATCAAAATCGGAATTCAAGGGACACCATCTTGGATGACGTCCCTTAAAGGAACCTTAATTCTTGAAGAGCCGTCGACAGAAGAGGATGTCTTGAAGATGAAGCCACTCCGCGTCGGAAGGATGAAGATAGAAGATGCCGTCTGGATGAAGACTTCTCCCGGCTTTGTTGAGGATGGATGTTCGGTCTTCAAAAACTGTAAGTGGATCTTCGGGGATTAGTGTTAGGTTTTTTTTTTAAGGGTTTATTGGGTGGGTTTTATTTTTAGCTTAGGGTTTGGACTGAAAAAGATCTAAATGCCCTTTTAAGTGCAATGACCATCCAAATGCCCTTTTCAGGGCAATGGGGAGCTTAGGTTTTTTAGATAGGATTTTATTTGGGGGGTTTGGTTGTGTGGGTGGTGGGTTTTAATGTTGGGGAGTTATTTGTATTTTTTTACAGGTAAAAGAGCTTATTTCTTTGGGGCAATGCCCCGCAAAAGGCCCTTTTTAGGGCTATTGGCAGTTTAGTTTAGGCTAGGGTTTTTTATTTTGGGGGGGCTTTTTTATTTTGATAGGGCTATTAGATTAGGTTTAATTAGTTTAAATATATGATAATTTCTTTTTTATTTAGTGTATTTTAGTGTTTATTTTTTTGTAATTTAGTTAATTGTTTTTAATTAATGTAATGTATTTAATTTTAGTGTAAGGTTAGGTTTTAGTGTAACTCAGGTTAGGTTTTATTTTACAGGTAACTATGTATTTATTTTAACTAGGTAGTTAGTAAATATTTAATAACTATTTACTAACTAGTCTACCTAGTTAAAATAAATATAAACTTACCTGTGAAATAAAAATAAAACCTAAGATAGCTACAATGTTAGTTATATGGTAGCTAGCTTAGGTTTTATTTTATAGGTAAGTATTTAGTCTTAAATAGGAATTATTTAGGTATTAATTGTAATTTTTATTTAGATTTATTTTAATTATGTTAAAGTTAGTGGGTGTTAGGGTTAGGGTTAGACTTAGGGTTAGGTTTAGGGGTTAATAACTTTAGTATAGTGGCGGCAGTTTTGGGGGCAGCAGATTAGGGGTTAATAACAGTAATGTAGGTTGTGGCGATGTAAGGGACAGTAGATTAGGGGTTAATAATATTTAACTAGTGTTTACGATGTGGGAGTGTGGCGGTTTAGGGGTTAATATGTTTATTATAGTGGCTACAATGTCAGGAGTGGCAGATTAGGGGTTTATAATTTTATTTTAGTGTTTCTGATGCGGGAGGGCCTCGGTTTAGGGGTTAATAGGTCGTTTATGGGTGTTAGTGTACTTTTTAGCACTTTATTTATGAGTTTTATGTTACGGCTTTGTAACATAAAAGCCATAACTACTGACTTTCAGTTTACGGTACGGATCATGATGGTATTGGCTGTACTGCTCACTTTTTGGCCGGACTATGCGCTATGGAAGTCCCATTGAAAAAGGACTTTTTGAAAGCTGCGGTAGTTACATTGTGTTACGGCCAAAAAGGTGTGCGGTACAGATATACCTGCAAGACTCGTATACCAGCGGTAGTGAAAAAGAGCCATAACGCTGCTTTTTTACTCATAACGCAAAACTCGTAATCTAGCCGAATGTGTTCATGCCCGAGAAGTTATTTAAAGGGACCGTCTATCATAGAAATGTTATTGTTTTAAAAGATAGATAATCCCTTTATTACCCATTCCCCAGTTTTGCACAACCAACACAGTTATATTAATATACTTTTTACCTCTGTGATTACCTTGTATCTAGGAACCTTCTTCCAACCCCTGATCACATGACTGTGACTGTTTATTATCTATTGTCTTAAATGTAGCATTGTTTTGTGCTAAATCTTAAATAACCCCCTGTGCCTGAAAACAGTGTTATCTATATGGCCCACGTGTACTTTCTGTCTCTTTGTGTTGAAAAGAGATTTAAACAACATGTTATATGAGGCAGCCCTCAAAGGCTTAGAAATTAGCATATGAGCCTACCTATGTTTAGTTTAAACTAAGAATACCAAGAGAAAAAAGCAAATTTGACGATAAAAGTAAATTGGAAAGTTGATTAAAATTAAAAATCTTAATAATGGAAGTTTAATTTATACTAGACTGTCCCTTTAAGAGTCAGCACAACACAGTATTAAATGCAAGTCAATAGATAATAAATCAGTCATGTGATCAGGGGGCTGTCAGACGATGCTTAGATACAAGGTAATCACAGAGGTAAAAGGTATATTAATATAACTGTGTTGGTTCTGCAAAACTGGGGAATGGGTAATAAAGGGATTATCTATCTTTTAAAACAATAAAAACTATATTGTAGACTGTCCCTTTAACTCTGTCTGTACATGTGCAGTTAAAGAAAGAGGTGGTTTAGCACTAAATCAGCTTAACTAATATTTAAAAAAAAAAAAAAATACCCTAAACCTAAAATTACACAAAATAAAAAATGTAAAATTACAGAAAAAAATAAACAAAGCTGTCCAAGATAAAAAATAAATAAACCTAAACTAATACTCTATATACCCCCAAAAATAAAAACACCCCCTAATCTAATACTAAACTACCAATAGCCCTCAAAATGGCATTTGTAGGGCATTGCCCTAAGTTAAACAGCTCTTTTACCTAAACAAATTACCAATTTCCAACTAACAGTAAAACCCCTCACACACCAAACCCCCAAAATAAAATAAAAACTAACACAAAAAAAACTAAACTTCCCATTGCCCCTAAAGGGGCATTTTTATGGGAATTGCCCTTAAAGGACATTCAGCTGTTTTGCTGTCCTTAAAAGGGCAATCAGCTCTTTTCCAGCCCAAAAAAAGCTACACCAAATAATAAAAAGCCTAAAAATAAGCCCCAAATAGGTACTCACCTTTCCTGATGTCCGACGGAGAAAGTCTTCTTTCAGGTGGCTCCATCATGTTCCATCTTTATACTGATCGAAGGTGACACGGCATGGAGCGGAGGTGCAGAGCTTTCTTAGCCGATGCGTGGATCCTCAGTGGTGGTCCTCAGCAGTGGCGGTAATCCTCTGCGGCATGGAGGCTCCTCATTATCCGATATCCATCATACACTGAAGATTGAATGCAAGGTACAGGAATCAATTTGGGGTACCTTGCATTCCTATTGGCTGAAATGTTAAAATCAGCCAATAGAATTAGAGCTACTGAAATACTATTTGCTGTTCAAATCAGCCAATAAGATTTTAGTAGCTCTCTTCCTATTGACTGATTTAAAATTTTCAGCCAATTGGAATGCAAGGTACACCAATAAATATGGGGTACCTTGCATTCAATCTTCAGTGTGCGACGGACTATCTCATGAAGCGGAGCCTTCATGCCGCTGAGAAGTCCCACCGCAGATGACCGCCACTGAGGATCCACGCATCGGGGAAGCCAGCTCCGCACCTCCGCTCTGCGCGGCCTTTGCTCCGGATGAAGATGGAAGATGATGGTGCCGTCTGGAAGAAGACCTCCGCCGGACTTCAGGAATGGTGAGTACCTATTTGAGGCTTAGTGTTAGGATTTTTAATTTTTTTAAATTTATAATTAGAGATTTAATGGGCTGGAAAAGAGCTGATTGCCCTTTTAAGGGCAGTAAAAGAGCTGAATGCCCTTTTAATGGCAATGCCCATACAAATGCCCTGGCAATGGGTAGTTTAGTTTTTTTTAGTGGTAGGTTTTTTATTTTGGGGGGTTTGGTGGGTGGGGTTTTTTACTGTTAGGGGGCATTTAGTAATTTTTAAATGTAAAAGAGCTGTTTAAGTTAGGGCAATGTTTAGATTAGGGTGTGTTTTTATTTTGGGGGCCTTTTTTATTTCCATAGGGATTAGGTATAATTTTTTTTATTTTTGATAATTTTGTTTATTTTTTTCTGTAATGTTAGACTTTTTAATTTTTTGTAATTTTAGATAATTTTTTTGTAATTTAATATTAGGTTTTATTTAGTTAATATAAATTTTTATTGTAGTTTTGTTTGTATCATTGAAACATAGTAAATAACAAAAATTCAAGAAAAATGTACAGTGTAACAACAGTTATAACACATTACGTTTCATCCAGAGTGAAAAAAAAAGAACTTGGCTTTGTTGCGTACCAACCGCTGTCAATGCATACACAGTCCTGTTTAGAACCTAACATCTGGTAATAACCTGAAGCAAGTGATAAAAACATGTTAGGTTACTTTGCGATTTGCTAAAGAAGTCTGAATTATCTCAACTTCTTATTGTGTACAAAGTACAAGAAAGAGAGAGAGAAGAAGAAAAGTTAGGAGCAGAAGGGAGGGGGGGGGGAACGGGGAAGGACTTATACAGGACTACCACCATTACCTCACGGTGTCTGACTTGGTGTCTATTCGGATCTGAGATACCTTTGGATCCTTGAGGTGTGAACCTAGATGTGAAAAAGCCTTTCACAGACCCTCTATTCTGGTTTTTGGTGTGTCATATATAATCCAGTAGAACCAGACCTTCTGGAAGGTTTCTTGTGTATCTTGTATTACAGCTGCCGGCGCCGACATACTGTAATAGTGTCTAATCTTTAATATAACTTCACCCCAAGATGGAGCACTCTCCTTCCAGTGGCGTGCAATACACACCCTGGTTGCTGTACAGGTTATCTTAATAAATTGGTTTATATATTTATTGAACTCTTTAAGTCTAATATGTAGTAGTGCATGTTCCATCGAGAGTTTAATGGGGCTGTCCAGAATAGAGCTTAAAAAGCGTGAAAGTTTATTCCATGTTCTACGTGAGTGCGGACAATCCCACCACATGTGTTTGTAGGAGCCCTCCTCCTCACAGCCTCTATAACAGAGTTTGGTTCCGTGTCTAACTGTATGTGAGGTAATCAATGGGGTAAGATACCAGCGAAAGTCAGTTTTGATATTGTTTTCTCGCATGTCTGCGCTAAGCAACCCCCTACCTGCATTATATAGAATCGTATACCAGGTTTGTAAGTCAAAAACCTTGTTAAGGTCTGTTTCCCATTTAACTTGTAGAGGGGTTTTAATATTCCCTGAGGCGCACTGAATTGCTTGATATAGTCGTGATATTGTCTGTTTGGGTCTCGTTCGCGAACTACATATAGTTTCTAGGGTAGTAAGGGATTTACATGGGCTTAATGATGTAAGATGGTGTATCGTGGAAGAGATTTGCAAGTATAAGAACCAGTGAAGTTTAGTGGGGTGAAGTTTTTCTTGTAGTTGTGTGTAAGTAAGAATTTTACCCCTCTCCAGTATATCTGCTATCCTGTATAATCCCCTGTTTTCCCATTTTTTAATAGTTGGAATATGTTCTTTATTAATTATACAACCTAATGGTGTTTTGACAGAGTTATGTGGAAGTAGCTGGAGAGTTGAAGTAAGCTTGGACCATTGCTTGATCATGAAGTCTGAGATAGGGAAACTAGTGTGATTTTTGCCAGTACAGCGATTTGGGTCCCATAGGATCAATGATCGTGGTTCTAAATCTATAATATCTAACTCTACGTTTGTCCAAAGAATATCCTCATCTAATTCACTGAGGAGGGCTGTTTGTGCAAGCCTGGCTGCCTGATAATATTGTTTAAAATTGGGTGCCCCGATTCCTCCCAGCCTTCTATGTCTATTAAGTAACTTAGACGAAATTCTGGCTTTTTTATTACCTCCTATGTAGTTGTTGGTGTGTTTTTGAAGATCTTCTAGATCTTGTGTTGGAACACTTATAGGTAAGGTGCGAAACAGGTATAGAATCCGCGGGAGCACTGACATCTTAACTGCAGACAATCTACCATACCAGGAGAATCTCAGTTTGCTCCAGTGTCTAAGGTCCTGTTTAATAGATTTATATAATGGGGGGAAGTTTGCCTGATATAATTCTGATGAGCTTTTGGTTAGATTGATCCCTAAATAGCGAAGGTGATGTTTAACCCATTTGAATTCGAAGTTTAGTTCGATTAACTTTTTAGTATGATCAGGAAGGGCTATAGGCATAGCTTCACATTTTTCTAAATTTACCTTATAACCAGAAATTATGGAAAAGGAGTCAATAGTTTTATAGAGATTTGGGAGGGAAATCAAGGGTCTGGTCCGAGACAGGAGAATGTCGTCCGCAAATAAAGTGAGCTTGTATTCCCTTTGTTTGACGTTTATGCCCGAAATGTCTGGAGAATTTCTAATGTGTTGGGCCAGGGGTTCTATACAAAGCGCGAACAACAAGGGGGACAAAGGGCACCCCTGTCGGGTCCCATTAAGGACATCAAATTTATCGGACTGATGACCCATAGCCCTGACTCGTGCTGTAGGGTTGGAGTATATATTTTTAATTGCTACCAAATATGGGCCCCCAATACCCACTCTCTCCAGGACCGCCAGCATAAAATCCCAATCCACTCTGTCAAACGCCTTCTCTGCATCCAGAGAGAGCAGCAGAGAAGGCGTTTTTGTATATTGTGCAAAATCTAGTAGGGCTATCGTCCTCCTAATGTTGTCCGGGGCCTCTCTATTTTTAATGAAACCCACCTGGTCAGGGTGATTTAACTTGGGCAAAATGTGTTTGAGGCGGTTAGCTAGGATTTTCATGAAGATTTTTAGGTCTTGGTTAATAAGGGAAATTGGTCTGTAGTTATGGTAAGAAGTTTTATCTTTGCCTGGTTTGGGAATCACTATAATCTTGGCAGTCAAAAGATCAGGGGGGACATTGTGACCTTGTAAAATGTAGTTGCAGAATTTGACTAGGTGAGGTATAAGAGATGTTTTGAATAATTTATAATAATCACCTGGGAAGCCGTCTGGACCAGCAGCCTTCCCTGGTTTCAAGTCCCGTAAGACTGTAAGCACCTCCTGACTCGTGATATCGGCATTCAAGATGTCTTTATCTTGTTGGTCAATCGAAGGTAAGTTTGCCTCCTCCAAAAATTTGTCTAATAAGTGTTGAGTTTGTGGTGTTTTATTGACTTTTTGCCCGTCATATAAAGACCCGTAGTATGCTGCAAAGGTATTAACTATTTCTATTGGATTTGAGGTCAGTTCCCCATCCAGTTTGCGGAGTGAGGGAATGGTTATATCTTTGGTTTTATTTCTGATTTTGTTAGCTAAGAACCTGTCCGGCTTATTCGCGAAGATAAAATATTTAGATTGCAGTCTTAACCCTGCTCTAATCGATTGATCAGTAAGTGTTTTGTCTAGAGCCAGCCTCTTGTCTTGTAGAATTTTATAAGTGGCATTAGAACCAGTCAATTTATGTTGCCTCTCAAGGGTTGCTATTTCTGACTGGAGTGTAGTCATTAATGTTTTTGCTCTACGTTTGTATTGTGACTTAATCTGAATTAAGAGTCCCCTTATGACTGTTTTATGTGCTGCCCACACCTGAATGGGGTTGTCAACGGTATTAATATTAATATTCCAGTATTCTGTCATGTGCCTAGTTATGGTCTCTTTCTGTATCTGGTCTTTCATAGTTGTGGGGTCGTAAGTCCAGCTCTTCATAGAGCTGGGTGGCAGAAGTCCCTCCACCTTTATTGACACCATAGCGTGATCTGACCACACACATGGAGTAACAGCGGAGGACACGAGATTTGTTAAAAGCACTTGGCTCAAAAAAATGTAATCCAACCTAAAATATTTGCGATGCGCTGAGGAGTAAAAAGTGTGGTCTGAGGTGTCACCATATAGGGCTGTCCAGGAGTCTATTAGGTTATGTCCCTCCAGAGTATTTAAAATGGATTTAGCTTTACCTACATTTCTATGTTGTCTGTGTGACTGCTGGGGTTGTGAATGATAATCTTGTTTATACAGAGATACATTAAAGTCACCAGCCAGAACTATTCTAATTGCATTCCAGCTGGAAAGAAGGAAAGACAAACCCGTAAAAAATTGTTCCTGTTGCTCGTTTGGGGCATAGACATTACACAAAGCTATTTCTACCTCATTTAGTATGCCTTTTACAATTATGTATCTACCTTCCTTGTCTATAATAGTGTTAGTGGGATTAAAATTTAAAGAGGAGTGTATCAGGATAGACACCCCTCGTTTTTTCCTGTCTGTGGTAGAATGGAAATGTAAGGGAAACTGCCTTTCCCAGTATTTTGGAACATGGTTGGAAATAAAGTGAGTCTCCTGCAGGAATATTACATTAGCTCCTATATGTTTATACTGGGCTAGCGCCTTTCTCCTTTTGACGTCTGAGTTAAGGCCTCTCACATTATGGGAGACCAGTGTAATATTAGGAGTGGCCATGTGCGTGGTTGGTGTTTATATCCTGTCTCTCATTGGCCCATGAACCTCTAAACCCTAGGTGCAAGGCATAAATCTTACCCCGTTCTGTGATTCAATAAATCCTGATTGTGGATTCTGACCTACGCTCCTGCGGTGGAGAGTCCTGTAGTCCTTGTAGGGGAAGGGATGGCGGGAGAGGAAGGAAGGTAAGGAAAGAAAAGTTCTGAAATAGAGAGAAAATCAGGTTAAATTCAAAAAGCACAATGCAAAGGAACCATAAAAGTGAACCTGCGATAAAAAACAGATCTATAACAATATTATCCTGACAAAACATATTTTAGTTCTAGGGGGGGTCAGGGACTCAGGAGGAGCCAACTATTGCTCCATGTAACCTTACTTGGGGGGGGGGGGATTATAGGTTGCTTAATGGCCTTAGTGATTTAATATAAATATGGAACTTCTTTATAACCTCTGGCAACTGAATAACTACATTTAAAACTAACTTGCTAGACATGCATGAAGTAATATCTGCTTACAAGGTAGGTTAAACTTCTAATTACTGACGTAGACTGAAAACATAATAACGTGGCATTGGAAGTTGTATTTCTGTGGCACTGCATTATTACTGCCATCTGTCTGTCGTAACCTACAATAGGAAACAGAAAAAGAAAAAATACCCCCAGAACATCTCAGGTATATATCTCCAGCCACGTCTCTGTCTTCTTTGAGGTGTTCTTAACCCACGTGGTTTTTTTTTTTTTTTTTTTTTTTTTTTTTGTGGGTGCACATCTAACACTCTTAAAAACATTTCCTGAAGAGGGGTATAATCAACCCAAGAACAATAATGATTCAGGGTAAATCTACAGCATCTCCAAGGTTTCTAACAGATGAAGAATGACATTCCTAACTATCTTGTTGAACAAGGGTGAGGTAATATTTGCAGCAAAACTGAGCTAAACTCATGGTAAGAGGATACAGAAAACTCCCAAGACCCATCTGCACGGCCTTAGGAATCATATTTCCGTGACAAAGTCCTGCGCCTTTCCTCTGTCCTCCACAGGCTGCCAGAATGTGTAGGGACAAAAGGCTATTACCCATACCTGTCAGATAAAGTCCATCATCTGTTTTTCTGTCTCTTTTGAGGTGTTTTTGTCCATTGTGATTTTTGGGATTTCAGAGGCACTCTTTGTGGTTTGGGCATTTCTGCTGTCAGTGAGGATTCTGGAATGGATGGGGTTTCCAGGCCAAGGGCCTCACAAATGTCTGGGATCCCTATGGCGTCTCTGACTGTGAGGATTTTATTGTCTTTGGTGATGTGTAGGGCGAATGGAAAGCCCCACCGATATGGGATTTGATTCTTCCTGAGAAGAGTAGTCAAAGGTCGCAGAGAGCTTCGTCTTTGCAGTGTTCTGGTGCTCAAATCCTGGTAGAAATGGATAACATTGCCTCTGAATTTGAAAGTTGGCTGTTTGGCAGCTTCTTTGAGAATCCTGTCCTTCTCTGGATACCTTAAAAATGCCACAATGACGTCTCTAGGAGGGAGATCAGGTTTTGGTTTGGGCTTTAAGGCTCTATGGGCCCTTTCTATTTCTATCTCTGTGGAGGGGTCTGTCCCTGTGATTGCACAAAACAGCTGGTGAAGATAGGAGGGGAGGTCCTCATTCTTAATTGATTCTGGAATGCCTTTCAGCCGGATGTTACATCTCCTGTTTCTATTTTCCATATCCTCAATCTTGTCTAATAACTCTTCAACCACTTGTTGCTGCTGTGAAACTTGTTGGACCGCCATCTCAACATCCTCCACTAGATTATCTCCGTTGCTTTCAAGAGTTTCCACCCTGTTGCCCAGCTCGGAAATATCTTTTTTAATATCACTGAGGCTTTCATTCATAGCTGTGTGCATAGTGTCTATTTTGGCCCACAATTTATCGAAACTATTTGTGATGTCTTGCTTGGAAACAAGCAGGCGAAGATCTGCTCTAGTTAGAGGGGTATCATCCCCTATACGGTCAGATGCTGTTAAGGTGGGTTCTCTGTCTTCCGCCATGTCTTTGGTCTGTTCCTGAGAGTTGTCTCCCTGGGATGGCTTAAAGAAGGAGGTGACAGGCATATTCTTGTTGGTCTTCTCCAGCTTGCTTAGCCTCCTAGAAGCCATTCCAGCTTCCATGTACCAGCAGGAGTTAGGGAATTGCAATTTCTAATATCCTGCTAACTGAGATATTTTATTTCCAAGTCCCTTTTCTACTAGATTTCACAGTTGGAGGGTTATGAAAATTTTCAGGCCGCAGAATTGCTTTTATCCACAAGATGGCAGTCTTGCCTCAAGTATAGCTGAGAGTTTGGGAAAGGGAGAGAGAAAAAAAAAAAAAAAAAAAAAAAGGGAAACAGGGGCTCTGCAAGCAAAGAAAAAGTAGGCCCAAAACTCAGCCTCTCTTTAGTATCTTCGATCTCCCTCCCAGGGTCTTATACTACATGCCATTCCAAAAACATAGTTTTGCTTAGAGATGTAGATCACATTCCAGAATGCCAATAAATTGTATGTTTTAATGAGCCCCTTTTATTTTAAAGTGTGTTTATCCTATTCAGGGATATGGGGCTTCATTGCGTCTACCACATGGTTGGGTAAATGTCACAGAGTCTCTGTACAGTTCATATGGGTGATTTATTGTGAAAAGGGGCCCCCAGCTTGTCTCCCCATGCTGAATTATAAGGCCGCTAGTCTGGTTATTTATGAGCCTTGCTGGGGGATCTGCTCTGCCGCCTCTGTGTGTCTCTTGCCCCACCGGATTAATGTGCTGGGAGTCTGTTTCCCCAATAGAGGACAATAATGAGCGTGGTAAGTGTGCAGTGTACTCACGGTGTAGTGGTCATCTGCGGTGCTGGGGCTGTGTATCACAACAGAGGTCCGGTGCCGTCGGCTGTTTGCTGGATGCGCTGCTGCCCGATAACACCTTGTGAGTAGCTGCGCTGACACCGAGAGGAGAGCGGAGGTGAAAGATGGCGGATCTCTGGGTGTGATGAATTTTCCCAACGCCGCCTCCTCTCCGGGTCCACCGCCAGCTGGTATTGCCACTTCAGGCTCAGTGTTCTTGCAAGTCGTTAGGGACCTTAAATAACCCCCAAAGTATCCTTTTTAAGGTAGATTTGGCCTCCAGCCCTGACCCAGCTCACGGAGCTCTATCTAGAAGCCTCCATCTTGGAGCTCCGCTAGGCTCCGTCCCCCATATTAGGTTTTATTTAAGTGTAATTTATGGGGGTTAATTTATGGGGTGTTAGGTTAGGGGGCTTAGTAATTAGTCATTTGCATTGTGGGGGGATGGCTGTTTAGGGGTTAATAGGTTAATTAAGTTTATTGCAATGTGGAGGGTTGGCGGTTTAGGGGTTAATAGGTTAATTAGGTTTATTGCAATGTTGGGGTTTATTGTGGGGGTTTGTCGGTTTAGGATTTAATAGGTTAATTGGGTTTAATTGGGTTTATTGCGATGTGGGGGATTTGCGGTTAAGAGGTTAATATTTGTATTATGTTATTTGTGGATGCCACAATGACGTCTCTAGGAGGGAGATCAGGTTTTGGTTTGGGCTTTAAGGCTCTATGGGCCCTTTCTATTTCTATCTCTGTGGAGGGGTCTGTCCCTGTGATTGCACAAAACAGCTGGTGAAGATAGGAGGGGAGGTCCTCATTCTTAATTGATTCTGGAATGCCTTTCAGCCGGATGTTACATCTCCTGTTTCTATTTTCCATATCCTCAATCTTGTCTAATAACTCTTCAACCACTTGTTGCTGCTGTGAAACTTGTTGGACCGCCATCTCAACATCCTCCACTAGATTATCTCCGTTGCTTTCAAGAGTTTCCACCCTGTTGCCCAGCTCGGAAATATCTTTTTTAATATCACTGAGGCTTTCATTCATAGCTGTGTGCATAGTGTCTATTTTGGCCCACAATTTATCGAAACTATTTGTGATGTCTTGCTTGGAAACAAGCAGGCGAAGATCTGCTCTAGTTAGAGGGGTATCATCCCCTATACGGTCAGATGCTGTTAAGGTGGGTTCTCTGTCTTCCGCCATGTCTTTGGTCTGTTCCTGAGAGTTGTCTCCCTGGGATGGCTTAAAGAAGGAGGTGACAGGCATATTCTTGTTGGTCTTCTCCAGCTTGCTTAGCCTCCTAGAAGCCATTCCAGCTTCCATGTACCAGCAGGAGTTAGGGAATTGCAATTTCTAATATCCTGCTAACTGAGATATTTTATTTCCAAGTCCCTTTTCTACTAGATTTCACAGTTGGAGGGTTATGAAAATTTTCAGGCCGCAGAATTGCTTTTATCCACAAGATGGCAGTCTTGCCTCAAGTATAGCTGAGAGTTTGGGAAAGGGAGAGAGAAAAAAAAAAAAAAAAAAAAAAAGGGAAACAGGGGCTCTGCAAGCAAAGAAAAAGTAGGCCCAAAACTCAGCCTCTCTTTAGTATCTTCGATCTCCCTCCCAGGGTCTTATACTACATGCCATTCCAAAAACATAGTTTTGCTTAGAGATGTAGATCACATTCCAGAATGCCAATAAATTGTATGTTTTAATGAGCCCCTTTTATTTTAAAGTGTGTTTATCCTATTCAGGGATATGGGGCTTCATTGCGTCTACCACATGGTTGGGTAAATGTCACAGAGTCTCTGTACAGTTCATATGGGTGATTTATTGTGAAAAGGGGCCCCCAGCTTGTCTCCCCATGCTGAATTATAAGGCCGCTAGTCTGGTTATTTATGAGCCTTGCTGGGGGATCTGCTCTGCCGCCTCTGTGTGTCTCTTGCCCCACCGGATTAATGTGCTGGGAGTCTGTTTCCCCAATAGAGGACAATAATGAGCGTGGTAAGTGTGCAGTGTACTCACGGTGTAGTGGTCATCTGCGGTGCTGGGGCTGTGTATCACAACAGAGGTCCGGTGCCGTCGGCTGTTTGCTGGATGCGCTGCTGCCCGATAACACCTTGTGAGTAGCTGCGCTGACACCGAGAGGAGAGCGGAGGTGAAAGATGGCGGATCTCTGGGTGTGATGAATTTTCCCAACGCCGCCTCCTCTCCGGGTCCACCGCCAGCTGGTATTGCCACTTCAGGCTCAGTGTTCTTGCAAGTCGTTAGGGACCTTAAATAACCCCCAAAGTATCCTTTTTAAGGTAGATTTGGCCTCCAGCCCTGACCCAGCTCACGGAGCTCTATCTAGAAGCCTCCATCTTGGAGCTCCGCTAGGCTCCGTCCCCCATATTAGGTTTTATTTAAGTGTAATTTATGGGGGTTAATTTATGGGGTGTTAGGTTAGGGGGCTTAGTAATTAGTCATTTGCATTGTGGGGGGATGGCTGTTTAGGGGTTAATAGGTTAATTAAGTTTATTGCAATGTGGAGGGTTGGCGGTTTAGGGGTTAATAGGTTAATTAGGTTTATTGCAATGTTGGGGTTTATTGTGGGGGTTTGTCGGTTTAGGATTTAATAGGTTAATTGGGTTTAATTGGGTTTATTGCGATGTGGGGGATTTGCGGTTAAGAGGTTAATATTTGTATTATGTTATTTGTGGATTAGGGGTTAATTACTTTTGTGGGTGTTGGTGGTTTCGGTGTTGGTTAATACTTCGTGCAGACATTAGTTTTTTTTTTGTTATACTTTGTGCGGGCGGTTACATATTTTTGTTTATTTCTTGTGGTGGGTTACATGTTTTTTTGTTATTTTGTGCGGGCATCCAGGTGGATTCCGAAATTGGCAGGATAGTGAAAGAATCCACCAGCAGTGGATTCTTTCACCACCCTGCCATTTTCTGAATCCACCGGGATGCAGCTTCCCTGCATCAAGGTGGATTCTATTGGCTGTGCGCGCAGCCAACATTCTTTTGGCTGCCTTGTGCAGTCAATATTCCTTTGAGGATGAGTGCGCAACTGGCGACACCGACAGTCACATTACAAACACGATTATAGTATAACTATAAGCATTTATATTATATATATTTAAAAATGTTGCCCATCGCTGTATTACTTACACCCTTCACTTGACAGCATCAGAACGAGGCTCCCATAGGAGCCTTTGAAAGCACGCTCTCGTGAGCACAATGCTTCGTAGCAATTCAAATGTGAGCTCACATTCGCATTGTGATTAACTTGCAATACCAGCGCATATTATCGTGCGCTGGTATTACCAAGTGGAGCTCCACTTGCAATCTAGCCCTAAATGATCATTCCCTGGAGGTATTCATAATTAAAATATCAGATATGTCTCTTTTCTACTTAAAAGAACATTAAACACTAACTATATTGCATGCACCTCCCTCTAATTATGGGTGCCATCATTTTGGAACCTAGGTTTCATTTATCTGAAGGAATCAGGGGTGGACTGACAAGCCGGGCAATTCGGCCCTTGTCCGTGGGCCTGCCCTCTTAAAGGGCCCACCATTACTGCATCATGCAGCACTAACTAAGTTATTTTTTATTTATTTTTTAAATTTTATTATTATTTTAAATATATATTTCTAGTGTGCAGTGGATGACTTGGGCACAGGAAGCTTTCCTTCCCCCCCCTCTTTCTATTACATTTCAGTTGGTGGCATATTATATGTGTCATATTACCCACGCAAAGCCAGTTAACATCCACTGCACTTTTGCAGAGGAGTCAGGAGTATGAGAGTGGGTGGAGCTGGAGCAGCTACTAGATACCGCTGCTATTTTGAATCACGGTGTCACAGAGGTATGCAGTGGCAGGCTGTAGACAGAGGTGGAATCAGGTAAGAAATAAGCAATGTGATGGCTCCTATGTTTAGGGATCCCAGACCCCCACAAATTAAAATATATGTCCTGGTTACGTTTGATAGAGTACATGTTAGCACAGCACTAGCACATTTAACCAGGACATATCATTTCAATGTGTGGGGGTCTGTGATGAAGGATGAGCTGTGTTAAACTCTCAATGAATTTGTATGTGCACACCAAACCCCCTTCTGCTGCTGAAGGAATGATGGACTTAAGAGGCATGGGGGTTGCAGCACATCTAGCTGCCGATGTTTACACTAACCACTAGCCGCTGCACTCTAAAGTAAAAGTCATACATTTCCCCTTATCGGCTCTCCAGTCAGCACTTAAAATCAGAGTTTATGTGTCGGAGTCCCCATTGTTGCAGCAGCATATTTGTAGTTACTACTTTTCTTTTTTCTCTTTGTGCCATTGGGCAAGTTTTTTGTACATACACAGTGAAATTGCATTACCTTACTGGCAGTGAACTATTCATTTCATTTCTGTCTATTTTGGAGTTACACTTACTGGATGTGTCATGTAGTAGCGATTAAACCTCTTTTTTTTTAACCTATGAGTGTTTTGGGTCATTGTTCTGTGCAGAATATATATTTCATCTTAAATGTTGTTTGTTTGGCTTGTGCAACTTATGCATTCTTCCTTATATAGATATTGACAGTGTAAGTTATCTGATGATTTTTAAAACTTTGTGTCACTTATTTTATTATGGCAATTTGCTGGTATTTTTTGTTTTTGTTTTCAACAGTAAAAGTATGTATGTTTAATAATATACACAACAAAAACTAATGTTATGGGCATAACAGGGTAGAGAGCAGAATTCCAATGCAATTCAGTTAGGGGGGCATCATATATACCCTTGGACTATAGCCCCTAGTCTTTTTTTGCCACCTAGCAAAGCCTTTGGAAGTATGTTAAAGAAGAGAGGTGTGTGTATGTATGTGAAGTGTGTGTATGTGTATTCCCAATTTACTTCTAACATTAAGTTTGCTTTTCCCCATTGATATCTTTAAAATCATACCTAGGTAGTCTCAGGATCATCAATACTTGTCATTGGCTCACCCAATATGTTTAGCTAGCTTACAGTAGTGCATTGCTGCCACTGAGCCTACCATGGGTTACTATTCAACAAAAGGATACCAACAAAATTAAGCAAACAGAAGAAATTTGGCATTTTGTATAAATTACATGCACTATCTGTAATATCATAGTTTAATTTTCACTTTCTGTCCCTTTAAAAAACCATATAACTACCTTATTTAAAATTTTCTTTTCAACAAAGTATCACATGACTCAGGGTAAGTTAAAGGCTCTTATTATTTGTATCATCAAAAATGAAAACTGTTATTCTGTTCCTTTGTTTGACAAGGTCTGTGTACACTTCTAGCACCTCTACTCACAATACATTGTGTAGCTGATATTAGGGATTTATAAAGTGAATATCCCTGTGTTGCTCATTTGATATTTTCTGAAGCAGTGGTTTAAACTGTTACTACCTAAACCCTCTTTGACAACTTAACCTAAACCCTCTTTGACAACTTAGAGTTGGTTAGTGAAACGCACCCTGGACTTATTTTAATGGGGTGATTAACAAGTCATTATTTAGTGCAATTGGTTGCATGAGAACAGGGGCATCATAGCACAAGATTTTGCTTGTGCAATGCTAAATATAAGCAAAAAATGCACCATGCAATTTGGTAAGAAATATGGACAGGTACACAACAGGTTAACCTTGTCCATCTGCAAATTGAAGAAATCTAGCCATTAGGAGTCAAAGATGATAAATACTTTTTTCAAAGATAAAGGGTCCCATGTACTAAGCAGCGAATAGACAAGTTTCTCAACTAGAGAAGTTGTCCGCTCCCCTTCACTACGTACAGGCAGGGGACAAACAGGATCAGCTGCCCATATGTATCATTACACCCTCAAGTGAGCGTGTAAAGGGACCAATCGAGTGAGAGAAGGTACTGTCAATCAATAAGAGTGAGCAAGCTCTCTGTGATTTACCCTCACCGCCTCGGAGGTAGGGTAGAGTCTAAGAAGTAGCAATCTAATGACCGCTGATTCTTACATTGTGGGAAGCAGGCTCCCAAATGCAAACCTGCCCTGAAAGGGCTCCGGAGCAGGTTTTTCTGCTTAGTACATGGAGCCCAGAGACGTTAAAGGTGTCTGTGTATCTCATTCAGTTTGATCCAACAAAAACCTGTAGCCATGTCACAAAGACTATTTATATCCACACAAAGTAGTGAGGTATTTGAGGCACATATAATAAGCAGCTACTAATAGAATATAACATAATAGGCAACCTATTAACAAAGAGAGCCCCTTAAACATTCAGTGCAGTAAAACCTGCATTTTATTTAAAACCCATTTAAATAATTTACAGTCGGAACAACATATTAATGTGTTGGGAACTTTACTCCCAAATTGAGGGCAAGATTACGAGAGGTGGGTTAACAGTTACCCAGGAGCAATAAGGGGTTTATTGTGGGTGTTTACAAGCATCAGGTTTTTCTCTCGTATTACAAGTTGAAAGTAAACGTGATCGCTTGTGTGCAAATTTAATTTAATAAAAATTATTGCGTGACAGGTTAGCGTGACCTCAGAACTCTGGTTAATTGTTTTGTGAAACAAAAAAGTGTCACAAAACAGATAAAACATACATTACAAAGTACAGTTACACTCATAATAACACAATCTAATAAAAAAATTATCAAAAAAAATATTGCATAAAAAAGTTCGGCTTTTTACGCGCATCGGGTTAGGAACGAGTAAAAACAATTCAATATGAGCACAACCTGATGTGCGCAAAAAGCTCACTTCTATCGTTAAATAGTGCTCCACTTGTAATATAGAAACATAGAAACATAGAAACATAGATATTGACGGCAGTTAAGAGCCATAGGCCCAGCAAGTCTGCCCGACCTTACCTAACAGTATAAACTTATCTAGTTCGTAGGATAGCCCTATGCTTGTCCCATGCATTTTTAAAGTCCCCCACAGTGTTTGTTGCTACTACCTCTTGAGGAAGTTTATTCCATAAATCAATCACTCTTTCTGTAAAGAAGTGCTTCCTCAAATTACTTCTGAATCTACTACCCTTTAGCTTGAGCTCATGACCCCTTGTTCTTGAATTTTCCATTTTATGTAAAATACCCACAGCCTCAGTTTTACTAAACCCTTTAATGTACTTGAAAGTTGCTATCATATCACCTCTTTCCCTTCTCTCCTCTAAGCTATACATATTTAGGTCATTGAGCCTATCCTGGTAAGTTTTATTTTTTAGACCATGTACCATTTTGGTAGCCCTCCTTTGCACAGATTCAAGTTTGTTAATATCCTTCTGAAGATATGGTCTCCAGAATTGCACACAATACTCAAGATGAGGCCTAACTAATGATCTATAAAGTGGCATAAGAACCTTACTATTTCTGCTGCAAATACCTCTACCAATACATCCAAGCATTCTGCTAGCCTTACTCGCTGCATTACTACATTGTTTACTAAGTTTTAAATCATCTGAAATAATAATTCCCAAGTCCTGTTCCTCGTCTGTAACAGTCAGTAAAGTGTCATTGAGTCTGTAATTAACATTTGGATTTTTCTTCCCTAAATGCATTATTTTACACTTTGCTGTGTTAAACTTTAGACCCCAGTCATTTGTCCAATCCTCCAATTGTTGTATATCACTTCTCATTTTGTCTACCCCCCCTGGAACATCCACTCTGTTGCAAATTTTTGTATCATCTGCAAAGAGACATACTTTCCCCTGTAGCCCTTTGCTGATATCGCAGATAAATATGTTAAACAAAACAGGCCCCAGAACTGACCCCTGAGGAACACCACTAGTAACAGCCCCCTCTGCTGAATGAACTCCATTTACTAAGACACTTTGTTTTCTGTCCTTAAGCCAGCATTCCACTCAGTTCACAATTTTTGAATCTAGACCAAGGAGATATAGTTTGTGAATAAGTTTATTGTGTGGGACGGTGTCAAATGCTTTGCTGAAATCTAGATATGCTACATCAACTGCTCCTCCCTTGTCTAATACTTTTGTTACATAGTCAAAGAAGTCAATTAGATTAGTCTGACATGATCTCCCTGAAGTAAAACCATGCTGATTTTGGTCCTCTAAATTGTTTGTCTTTATGTAAGTCATAATTCTTTCTTTTAAGAGGCTTTCCATTAATTTCCCTACTACTGAAGTTAAACTAACTGGCCTGTAGTTGCCAGATTCTTCTCTACTGCCCTTTTTATGAAGGGGTATTACATTTGCTATTCTCCAATCATCTGGGACAGCTCCTGTTAATAGTGACTGATTAAACAGATCAGTTAATGGGACAGTTAGCACTGATCGAAGTTCTTTTAAAACCCTTGGATGAATATTATCAGGACCCACTGCCTTTGTAGCATTTATTTTTGATAATGCTAACAAAACCTCAGCCCTGACTCTTTTCACATAGCCCATTTTCAAAGCTGTTTTTTATTTTCGTAGATATCATATTAAGGGCTAGATTTTGAGTTAAGCACTATTTATCGCTTGCACGCTAACTCTGTTAGAAGTAAGGTTTTTGTGCGCATTGGGTAATGTGCATACTACATGTTGAAAGTGTAAAGTTTTCACTTCCACGCTAACCTGACACGTGCAAAAAGCCGAAGATAGAATACTGCTACTTCACTGCAAATGACACCAATACACACACAAACACACACACACATATATATATATATAAGCATCCAGAAAAGAGAGCACTCCCCGGGTCTTGAAAAGCCTTTTAATACAGTTGTATATATATGGCTCCAAATTTCTGGTCAAAATGCTACTCGCCACTTCTGATCCTACCTACTACCTACCCACACCACACCCCCTACTCCACCCCCTCTTTGCATATGTTTAGCCATTGTGAAACACATTATTGTGCAGTCATTGTAAATATTTTTTATTTTATACCATAACAAATCAAATAATGCTACATACAGTAATATATTAACATAAATATGTGCATAGCAGTTAGAAACATCAACTTGGTGGTTCTGGGTAAGACATCTGCTGGATAGAAATAGGAAGTTGTTGAAGTGAGAGAGTGGAGAAAGAGAGTGCTGACCTGGAGATTTTCTTCGAATAATTATCATCTCGTCCTTCACTCTCTTAACTATTTTTCTCCCTTCCCTCCTCTCTTCAATCTTTCTTTTTAACTTATCCCTTATATTTCAGGTAATATCTTCTCTTTACACTCTTTCTTTACCCTCTCTCATATCTTTTTACTCTTTCTTTTTTTTTCTCCACTCTCGTAAATCTATCTTCTCCACTTTTCCTTTTCCTTTCAATCTCTCTCTCTCTGCCCCGTTTTACCCTCTCAGAAGTAACAGTCTAAGCATTAATGGTGTTCCTGCAGCTCTAGAGGAATTACATATCCTTGCCCTTTCTAGGATATATAATATTTTAGCACATAGCCCAAAATGTGTGTTTGTGAATGCTGCAATAGGAGTGTAAATTTTGATTCAACGTTCACGCACTAACTTTCACTCACAACCATTAAATTTTCTCTGGCCAATGGCTAGTAAAGAGTGGAAATTTTGAGCCAATGTGTGTTTGTGTACATATGTATTTATATGTTTATATGTGTATATATGTCTGTAAATACATATATACACATATAAATACATAAATACATTTGTACACTCATATGAACATACATATTTAGACATGTGTATGTATGTATCTCTATATTAAATCCCTTTGCATTTCTTTTTGTTTCTTCTTTCTAACACCTGAGATCTTTTAACTTTTAATGCATTTAAAAAAAATATATATATATATATATATATTAGATGGTATTACTTTTACATATACATGTTTTTTGTGCAACTTTTTGTTCGAGTGTAACAAGCAACTAGAGCTCTGAAGTTTCACTAACTTGATGCACATTAAATTCAATTGCACTTGAGCAAATGTGCTTACTTTCAAATTGTAATACGCACTACTTCAGACACACGCACCCATGATAAACACCATATCGCTTTTCTGCAATTGTTAGCGCTACTCGTAATCTAGCCTTAATTTATTGTTTTAAAAAAATAATGTTCATATATTATGGTAGCAATTACGATTATGTTAAATAGTTGTTGTAAGGTGCAGTTAGACACTAACTAATATATATATATATATTAACTATTTAATAACCACCTAGCTAAAATAAATACAAAAGTACCTGCAAAATAAAACCTAACGTAAGTTACAATTACAGCTAACACTACACTTTAATTAAATTAATTCCATAAATTTAATAAAATTACCTAAAGTACAAAAACCCCCCACTAAATTACAGAAAATAATAAACAAATTACAAGATTTTTAAATTAATTACACCAAAATAAAAAAGCCCTACCCTACACTAAATTACAAATAGGATTTTTTTAATGATAGTTTTTTGTTTTTTTTTTAAAGTTATGGTTAGAATTTTTTTTTTCATTTCTCAGGATTGTTTCTATTTTTTTAAAAGGTAGTTAGTTTTTTGTAAAGGTAGGGTTAGTCTATTTGTGATTAACTTAAAGGGTGATAGGTGGTTTAGATGTTAGTCGGTTACTTTGCCTTGGGTGGCTGGCGGTTTAGGAGTAAATAGTGAAGTGATGACTTTGCTATATAGGAGGTGGCAGTTTAGGGGTTAATAGTGTAGTTGGGACTTAGGGGCTAATAGTGTAAAGAGCTAGTTTGCAATGTGAGGGTGGCAGTTTAGGGGTTCATAGTGTAGTTTAGTTTAACTGTTTCCTCTAGACAAAATCTTTATGCGACCTAAAAGTTTGAGCGGTAAATGCGATTGCCTTTGCGCAATCGCATTTACTTTTATCTTGTAATACAAGCACATATTACCGTTCAACGCTACTCATAGAAAATATGGGAAGTGTAAATTACTGCAAGTTCGTGCAAACAAATTTGCGGTTATATTAACAGCATGCCACTTGTAAAATTGATTTGAGCGTAAAGAACACCTCTATCTCGCAATCTTGTTAATGCTCCTCTAGCTATTGATAGTGGCCCACTTGTAATCTGGCCCTTAATGGGGTTTTTTTGCTTAATCCTTGACAGTTTTCCTACCTTAATTAGAATCCTATCAGCCAATCGGAATTCGAGGGACGCCATCTTGGATGACGTCCCTTAAAGGAACCGTCATTCGTTGGGAAGTCATCGGAAGAAGAAGATGGGTCCGCGGCGGAGGTCTTCAAGATGGAGCCGGTCGTCATCGGATGAAGATAGAAGATGCCGTTTGGATCAAGATGGTTGCCGGTCCGGATCGCCTCTTCTTCCCGGATAGGATGAAGACTTTGGAGCCTCTTCTGGACCTCTTCAGCCGCTGGATGATGGATGTCTAGCCCCCGCTTGGGCTTGGATGAAGATTTCGGAGCCTGGAACGATCGGTGTGATACCTGGCATGGTGAAGACAAGGTAGGAAGATCTTCAGGGGCTTAGTGTTAGGTTTATTTAAGGGGGGTTTGGGTTAGATTAGGGGTATGTGGGTGGTGGGTTGTAATGTTGGGGGGGGTATTGTATGTTTTTTTTTACAGGCAAAAGAGCTGAATTCTTTGGGGCATGCCCCACAAAAGGTCCTTTTCAGGGCTGGTAAGGTAAAAGAGCTTTTGTAATTTAGAATAGGGTAGGGCATTTTTTTATTTTGGGGGTCTTTGTTATTTTATTAGGGGGCTTAGAGTAGGTGTAATTAGTTTAAAATTGTTGTAATTTTTTTCTAATGTTTGCAAATATTTTTTTATTTTTTGTAACTTAGTTCTTTTTTATTTTTTGTACTTTAGTTAGTTTATTTCATTGTAGTTATTTGTAGGTATTGTATTTAATTAATTTATTGATAGTGTAGTGTTAGGTATAATTGTAGGTAATTGTAGGTATTTTATTTAATTAATTTAATGATAGTGTAGTGTTAGGTTTAATTGTAACTTAGGTTAGGATTTATTTTACAGGTAAATTTGTAATTATTTTAGCTAGGTAACTATTAAATAGTTCTTAACTATTTAATAGCTATTGTACCTGGTTAAAATAAATACAAAGTTACCTGTAAAATAAATATAAATCCTAAAATAGCTATAATATAATTATAATTTATATTGTAGCTATATTAGGGTTTATTTTACAGGTAAGTATTTAGCTTTAAATAGGAATAATTTATTTAATAAGAGTTAATTTATTTCGTTAGATTTAAATTATATTTAACTTAGGGGGGTGTTAGTGTTAGGGTTAGACTTAGCTTTAGGGGTTAATCCATTTATTACAGTAGCGGCGAGATTCGGTCGGCAGATTAGGGGTTAATAATTGAAGTTAGGTGTCAGCGATGTTAGGGAGGGCAGATTAGGGGTTAATACTATTTATTATAGGGTTATTGAGGCGGGAGTGAGGCGGATTAGGGGTTAATAACTTTATTATAGTAGCGGTGCGGTCCGCTCGGCAGATTAGGGGTTAATAAGTGTAGGCAGGTGGAGGCGACGTTGAGGGGGGCAGATTAGGGGTTAATAATTATAATATAGGGGTCGGCGGTGTTAGGGGCAGCAGATTAGGGGTACATAAGGATAACGTAGGTGGCGGTACTTTGCGGTCGGCAGATTAGGGGTTAATTATTGTAGGTAGCTGGTGGCGACGTTGTGGGGGGCAGGTTAGGGGTTAATAAATATAATATAGGGGTCGGCGGTGTTAGGGGCAGCAGATTAGGGGTACATAAGTATAACGTAGGTGGCGGTCGGCAGATTAGGGGTTAAAAAAAATTCCTGACTGACTCCAAATACCGGCGGTAGCCCAAAACCAGCGTTAGGAGCCTCTAACGCTGGTTTTCACGGCTACCGCCCAACTCTAAATCTAGGCCTTAATTACTTATATTATGAATTATTCTTCTCTCTACTGGTATCTTTTGATGCATAGCAAAGATGTACATATTTGGCAGCAGTTTTGCAATAATGTTATCCATTTGTTAAATGGCAGATCTATTTCCTGCCATGTATTGCTGCGGATACTTGACTAGGTATCTATTTAACAAAGAATACCATGGGAATGAAGCAAATTTAATAATAGAAGTAAACTGGAAACTATGCTCTGAATTTCAACATACATTTTTTGAGTTTCCTATCCCTTTAAGTGTGGCTGTGTTTTATAATGTGATGTATTCCCTGATCAATCACCCAATCATTGACAGGCACTCTATTTAAAAATGTATGGACCCCCATTCCATACACTTAATGTAGATGTACCGGCAAAGGGACAGTGAAACCATATCATGTTTGTTTATCAATTTATTTACAATATTCTTTCATGTTATATTTAAAAATGCAATATTATAGTTGCAATATTTAGACATTGGTTGCTAACATATCCATTCTTCTGTTAAAGTGGGCTTTCATTTCAGTGAAATGTATGCTACTTTGTTTTAAAACAAAATCATTCGCCAATGTGAATTTAATTGCTTTGGGGTTGAAAACCCCCTCGCAATCTCCTTGAATTACCATAGAGTCCCTTCCTACACTGTAATCAGACAGACTTTTAATTTTCTTTTTTTCCAAAGGGGCACATTAGTGGACTTTCATCATCGAACAGAATAAGCACGTATCTTATTAATTTAGTTACTCTTCAGCAATGTGTAAAAAAAAATAAAAATGAAATCAATGTATTTCATTTTATATGCGGATATAAACTTGTCTCTTGTTTGCAATAAGAGGAGATGAGTTCTGCTTTTCAATCTAACAAATTATTTGTGTCTTGTAGACCAATTTGTATAAAATGTGAAAGTAGACATATGTTAATGTTCTTTCTTCGTAAAGTATATGAATTGAAGGAAAAGAAAAAGTCATACTAAATATGATTCAGAATAATTTCCGGAAAAAGATTAAAAAAAGAAAATAAAAAAAGACTGAAAGAAAGAAAGAGAAAAAGATGTGACATTAAAATTATAGAGAACAAAAATTAAACCAATGGAATGTATAAATGGCCTGGTGCAAGTAATAATTTTATCAAACCAATATGCCAAGAAAATAAATAGAAACAATATTCGCAGAACATTCCAATGCCAACAAACGAGTATTTAAAGCAATATTTTAAATATAGTTGTTTTATAATAGTGGAACACACATGTATCTTAAATGAAAATGATTAAAATATTTAAAAAAATGTTCAGCTGCACAGTTGTGAAGTTATGTTTTAAGATAACAGTAAATAATATTTGTTAGGTGCTAATTGGATAAATAAATATCTTTTCTTTTTGTGGAATCTTTAAATGAGTGGGAATGCTGTAAATTTAAAGTAAATTAGATTATTTTGAGAAAAAAAAATAGTACTTATATCAAATTATCTGCACTAATCTTTTTGAAATGTAACATGCAGGTAATACAAAAACAAAACAAAAATAAAAAGTAGATGTGGCTGAGATAAGAAAACATTAAAATAATATTACGGCTAGATTACGAGTTTTGCGTTATGAGCTGTGCGGTGCTAACGTGCAGTTTTTTCTCACCGCTCACTTACCTGCAGCGCTGGTATTACAGGTTTTTACAAACCCGGCGTTAAAAGGCAAGAAGTGAGCGTAGAGCAAAATTGAGCTCCATACCGCACTCCAATACCAGCGCTGCTTAAGTCAGCGGTGAGCTGGTTGTATGTGCTCATGCACGATTTCCCCATAGCTATCAATGGGGAGAGCTGGCTGAGAAAAAGTCTAACACCTGCCAAAAAGCAGTGTAAAGCTTAGTAACACAGCCCCATTGATTCCTATAGGGAAACTAAAGTAATGTTTACACCTAACACCCTAACATGAACCCTGAATCTAAACACCCCTAATCTTACACTTATTAACCCCTAATCTGCTGCCCCCGATATCGCCGCCACCTACATTATACTTATTAACCCCTAATCTGCTGCTCCGCACATCACTGCCACCTACATCATATTTATTAACCCCTAATCTGCTGCCCCCATATTGCTGACACCTACATTATATTTATTAACCCCTAATCTGCTGCCCCCAATGTCGCTGCAACCTATCTACACTTATTAACCCCTAATCTGCCAACCCCAATGTCGTAGCCACTATTCTAAATTTATTAACCCCTAAACCTAAGTCTAACCCTAACACCCACTAACTTAAATATAATTAAAATAAATCTAAATAAAACCTACAATTATTACCTAAATAATTCCTATTTAAAACTTAATAGTTACCTATAAAATAAACACTAAGCTAGCTACAATATAACTAACTAATAGTTACATTGTAGCTAGCTTATGGTTTATTTTTATTTTACAGGCAAGTTTGTATTTATTTTAACTAGGTAGAATAGTTATTAAATAGTTATTAACTATTTAATAACTACGTAGTTAAAATAAATACAAATTGACCTGTAAAATAAAACCTAACCTAAGTTACATTAACACCTAACACTATACTACAATTAAATCAATTCCCTCCATTAAATACAATTAAATAAATTAAATTAAATTAGCTAAATCACAAAAAATAACAAAAACTAAATTACAGAAAATAAAAAAACAAATTACAAGATATTTAAACTAATTACACCTAATCTAATAGCCCTATCAAAATAAAAAAGCCCCCCAAAATAAAAAAAACCCTACCCTAAACTAAACTATCAATAGCCCTTAAAAGGGCATTTTGCGGGGCATTGCCCTAAATAAATCAGCTCTTTTACCTGTAAAAAAAAATACAAACAAACCCCAACAGTAAAACCCACCACCCACACAACCAACCCCCCAAATAAAAGCCTAACTAAAAAAACCTAAGCTCCCCATTGCCCTGAAAAGGGCATTTGGATGGGCATTGCCCTGAAAAGGGCATTTAGCTCTATTGCTGCCCAAAGCCCTAACCAAAAAATAAAACCCACCCAATACACCCTTAAAGAAGTCCCTGAGAAGTCTTCATCCAAGCTGCAAATAGGATTGAACTTCAAACCTATTGGCTGATTGGATCAGCCAATAGGATTGAGCTTGCATTCTATTGGCTGTTCCAATCAGCCAATGTAATGCGAGCTCAATCCTATTGGCTGATTGGATCAGCCAATAGGATTGAAATTCAATTCTATTGGCTGATCCAATCAGCCAATAGGATTTTTTCTACCTTAATTCCGATTGGCTGATAGAATTCTATCAGCCAATCGGAATCTAAGGGATGCCATCTTGGATGACGTCATTTAAAGGTACCTTCATTCATCATTAGTCCGTCGGAAGAAGAGGATGCTCCGTGTCAGATGTTTTGAAGATGGACCCGCTCCATGCTGGAAGGATGAAGATAGAAGATGCCGTCTGGATGAAGACTTCTGCCCATCTGGAGGACCACTTCTGCCCGTCTGGAGGACCACTTCTGCCGGCTTTGTTGAGAACATCTTGCCGCTTGGATGAAGACTTCTCCCGGTAAGTGAATCTTTGGGGGTTAGTGTTAGAATTTTTTTAAGGGTTTATTGGGTGGGTTTGATTTTTAGCTTAGGGTTTGGACAAAGAAAAAGAGTTACATGCCCTTTTAAGGGCAATGCACATCCAAATGCCTTTTCAGGGCAATGGAGAGCTTAGTTTTTTTTAGTTACGCTTTTATTTGGGGGGTTGGTTGTGTGGGTGGTGGGTTTTAATATTGGGGGAGTTGTTTGTATTTTTTTACAGGTAAAAGAGCTGATTTCTTTGGGGAATGCACTGCAAAAGGCCCTTTTAAGGGCTATTGATAGTTTAGTTTAGGCTAGGGTTTTGTTTTATTTTGGGGGGTCTTTTTTATTTTGATAGGGCTATTAGATTAGGTGTAATTAGTTTAAATATCTTGTAATTTGTTTTTTATGTTCTGTAATTTAGTGGGGGGTTTTTGTTTGTGATTTAACTAATTTAATTTATTTAATTGTATTTAATGTATGGAATTATTTAATTGTAGTGTAGTGTTAGGTGTTCGTGTAACTTAGGTTAGGTTTTATTTTACAGGTCAATTTGTATTTATTTTAGCTAGGTAGTTATTAAATAGTTAACAACTATTTAATAACTATTCTACCTAGTTAAAATAAATACAAACTTGCCTGTAAAATAAAAATAAACCCTAAGCTAGCTACAATGTAACTATTAGCTATATTGTAGCTAGCTTAGGGTTTATTTTAAAGGTAAGTATTTAGTTTTAAATAGGAATAATTTAGTTAATTATAGTATTTTTATTTAGTTTTATTTAAATTATATTTAAGTTAGGGGGTGTTAGGGTTAGACTTAGGTTTAAAGGGTTAATAAATTTAGAATAGTGGCAGCGATGTTGGGGACGGCAGATTATGGGTTAATAAATGTAGGTAGGTGGCGGCGATGTTGGGGGCATCAGATTAGGGGTTAATAAATATAATGTAGGTTGCAGCGATGTTAGGGGTGGCGGATTAGGGGTTAATAAGTTTAATTTAGGTGGCGGCGACGTTAGGGGCGGCAGATTAGAGGTTAATAAGTATAATGTAGGTGGCAGCGATGTTAAGGGCGGCAGATTAGAGGTTAATAATATTTAACTAGTGTTTACGAGGCAGGAGTGCAGCAGTTTAGAGGTTAATATGTTTATTCTAGTGGCGGCGATGTCCGGAGAGGCAGATTAGGGGTTAAAATTTTTATTATAGTGTTTGCGATGCGGGAGGGACTCAGTTTAGGGGTTAACAGGTAGTTTATGGGTGTTAGTGTACTTTTTAGCACTTTAGTTATGAGTTTTATGCTACGGCATTGTAGTGTAAAACTCATAACTACTGACTTTAGAATGCGTTAGGAATCTTGGAGGTAGAGGGTGCTCACTTTTTGGCCTCCCAGGACAAACTCGTAATACCAGCCCTATGGAAGTCCCATAGAAAAAAGAGTTTACAAACTTTACGTAAGTCGGTTTGCGGTAAGGCCAAAAAAGTGTGCGGTGCCCCTAAACCTGCAAGACTGTAATAGCAGCGGTAGTGAAAAAGCAGCGTTAGGACCTGTTAACGCTGCTTTTTCAGCTTACCGCAAAACTCATAATCTATCCGTTAGTTTGTTATATTTTAGGCATTCTCAATAAAGCAGTCTGTTGTAATTGTATTGCTAGATATTGATCTACATGGTGCTGCAGCCTGAAAGTCATAGTACCTGCAGCTGTGTCCTTATAGACTTTTATAAATATACACACACAACACACACAGATACAATTATGCTATCCATGAGTAAAATATGTATACTCATACATACACACACACATACTGTATATATATATAATTTATTGTGAAACTTAAATCCTGTTAATTTATCAGTAATAAATGTGTATGGACTACATAGCCGGATCTATATTTTAACTCGTCCTCACACATTTTTATTTAACTTTGACAGTAAAAGCTCTATTACTGCAGTACTAGTGCTTCAAATAATAATAATAATCTGTCCATAAGTAAGCATTTGCTCATAAAAAAATAGTTGGTTTGGGGATAGTGGAAATATTTTCCTGGAATCAGTAACCACTGCACTTTTGTTACTGCAACCTACTAAGGTTTTCTGAAATTGAACAAGGCTCTAGGGTTCAACTTTGGGCCTATACACTTCTTGTTTCGGTTTTCTTTAATTTAAACTACCAATTTCAATTCTGCTCAAGCTAAATCTTTGACCCCACATTGTCAAGTGTCCTTCAAACCCCATCACCAATAAAGACACATACACCATTATCTTTCAGAATGAAAAGGCTGCAGCATCTTTATTAACCAAACCAAATTTACAACTCATAACATTAACTTGTATAAGTTAATTACAGTGCTTGAACTTCCTCAATCCACAAGCCCCACCAACTCAGGGGAACCATCACAATTAAACACTCCCCCTGTTAAGCTAACAGGAGGTACCAGCCACTTAATAATAGGCATAAGCCTCTAAAAACCTGAGCAAGCACACCACCACAGCTGTGACAAAACCGCACCACTCATTTTGAAACATCCAGGGAGGCAGGGCAGGAACTTCTCCTCACCATGCTGCTCCTGATACCAAAGGTATTTCAAATTCCTGTCAGGGGCATATAAATCCCTACGTAAAGCCCACCCCTTGTCTTTTATCTAACCCTCTGCCCTTCCAAGTGGGGACAAATAACCTCTTCTTCCAAATGTCATCTGGGCTTTCTCTTGACCCCACATTGTCAAGTTCTTCATCTAATCTCCATCACCAATAAAGACACATATACCATTATCTTGGGAATAAAAAGTCAGCAGCTTCTTTATTAACCAAACCAAATTTAAAACTCATAACATTAACTTGAATAACTCAATCACAGTGCTTGCCCTTCCTTGATCCACAAGCCCCACCCAACTAAGGGGGAGGCTCACAATTAAATTATCCCCCCTGTTAAGCTAACAGGAGGTATCAACAACTACATAACAGGTGTAAGCCTCTAAACACCAGAGCAAGCACCCCTCCACAGCTCTCACCTTCTTTATGGTAAAGTTAAACAGATGCAAACCCACTTCATTCAGGTGAACCCCGTCTTCAAGATAAAAGCACCTCCTAGATATTCCCTCAAACTCTATATGCCTGAGCCCAAAATCCCCCAACTGTTTCACATAACAATCCTGTTGATCTTCCCTCTGGAAGCCTCTGACCTCCCCTTGTCCCAAGCTTATCTCCACACCAACCTGCCCTCTATCTCAGACCAAACAATTAACAAACCTGAAAATACTGTAGCTGCCTTAATCAGAGTTGGCCGCCAGTCTGTTAATCTCCAACACAACCCCCAAGTTATCTGAGTGGAAGCAGATTCTCTTGTCTTTCTTGATGTCAGACCACACGCTAGCCACGAACAGATGAAAAAACTCCAAAAAATCTTTTTTTTTCTCAGGCCAGAATCTAACCAACACTTAGGCCACGCCTCAGCGCACTACTTTCCTTGCAGATATGCACCAAAACCATGATCCCCTGAAGTGTCAGTAAACAGTAAACGGACACAAGGTTTCGTCAGACCACCCCACTTTCTGAATCATCAACCTCCCTTCTAACTCCTCTAAGAAGGTTTTCCAGACCTTCAAGTCATCCCTAGATCTCGACAAATGAATGCAATGCCGCAAATTCAAAACTCCCACCGTGGCCAATGACAGCCGCCAGCAGAAAACCCGGCCCAAAGGAATAATCCTGAATGCAAAGTTAAGCTTAACTAACAGCGACTGCATTTTCTGTAATGCGAGTTTCTTGCTAGCTAAAGCCTCACCAATCACCTGCAAATCCCTGAGTTTTTCCTCTGGGAGTCTGCCTTCCATGCTTATGGTATCCAATTGGATAACCAAGAAACTCAAAGAGGTCATCAGACCCTCTGACTTGTCAGTCATCACAGGGATCCCAAAGTCCTGTGCCACTTCCCCAAAGACCTGCACTAGATGTTCGTACACCTCTGAGTAATGTACTACAGATGACTCTCCTGACTTTTGCTTCACTATCCACTCCACAAATGAGCAACATTTTTCAAAGTATGAGCACAAGATCGAACAGCCCATTGGGAGGCATAGCTCAACAAAAAGGAACCCACAAAAAAACAGCCCAACAGGTGATGACATTTCTAATGAACCGGCAACAGACTGAAAGTGGCTTCCACATTTACTTTGGCCATCAAGGCCCCATATCCAGCTGCCTGCACCAGTGCTACCACTTTTTCAAAGGATGCATATTTCACAGAAACTTATTCCAGATCAATGCCATCATTTATCAAAGACCCTTTCGGATGTGAAAGATGGTAAATCATCTGAATTTGCCCTGTAGCTTTTTTAGGAAGAAGCCCTTAAGGTGATACCCTTAGATCCGGCAGTGGCAGGACCTCAAATGGCCCCACCATCCTACCAAGAGCAACTTCTTTGAACAATTTTTCTCTCACTACAAATGGTAATTCCCTGGCCAACTTCATATTACCCCCGAACATCCCAGCCTCCTGATCCCTATATGACAAAACCCGAACTGAAACCTATCATCAACAGTTCTATGTCTGCTCCATGCCCAGACTTACTGGTGTACATCACTAACCATAGCACCATCCTTTCAACCTTCACCACCCAACTCCAAACCCAGTACCATGAAAGGAATGAACTCCCGTAATTGCGTCATAAGATCAAGGCAAATGTCCGTGTCCCTGTCATCCCATCATATTTCCGGCCTAACCGCCATTCTCTGCCTAAACCTCTCACCATACCACCACCATGCCATTCCCCCATATGTCAAATATATGCCTAAGATTTTGTCAAAGTAGCAAAACAAGGCCAACCCTTGTTCTGGTAATTTTTCACTTACCACACTCGCCAGGATGCAAAAAGTGCACGACCAGTTCCCATACATTTTGGGTAGTTTTCTCTATCGCTTCTTCCTCTCCTTCTTCCCCTTCTCCTTATCATATTCTTTGATCTCGAAAACCAGGTTCAAAGGAAAAAGCGACAATAATTCCAGAAACTCCCGCTTCCAATTTTTCTCTCTTATCTCCTTCTCAAAGCCCCCTCTGGCACCCATAAATTTTCCCCACTGCTGGGACCCGACACTGTCGGGCCACCCTGGCCCCAGCTGCTATCGCTACCTCTGAACCTCTAACTACTGCTAGAACCCCCAGCAGGGCCCAAGATGTCGCAAAAGACCCCCATGACCCACCCGGCATCTCTAATGCAGAAAGCAGTCCCCTTAAACTGGCGAAAACCACTTTAACACCACCATGCACACCTGTCATATCTCCTGTAGCAATCTCACTTGCAGGCTGCTGCGTTATCACTGGTCCCTCCACTGGTCCCACCACTGCACTTGATGCAGTGGTCCTGCCTCCATCATCCTGACTGGTAACCTCAGGTGCCCTTGTCAAGTCCCTGCTGGTGTGTAAGATCCTCCTGGCACTCCTTCTCCTGGCAGGTGAGAAACCCCTGCCATGTCTGTTTCTGCCCTGAGACCTTTCAATCCAGGCCCAAGATGGAGAAGTACAGTCCCCTGCTTTTGACTGCCTTCCCAGCAGTGACCGAGACCTCCTGCATCTGCGGAGAAATCAGGCCTCCCCAATGGGTTGTTTCAGTTCTAAATCTAGTAGCCTGTGAGGAAGATGTGAGAACCAGCTTTGGACACAGCCTCTCCGGTGGCCTGGATCTATGCACAGGCTATCCTCTCCTCCTTTCAGCTGCCCCCCTAGGAGGGGGAACTACCGCTACTGCTTCGCTAGCTGCCTCACCAGCCATACCCAACCACTCCCGGATCCATGCCGCTCCATTCCTCCTGGCCATCTCCATCACCTCGGTAAGTAAGGCCTTCATCTCTAGCAAGGTAAAGGATAAGTCCTCCTCACCGTGCTGCACTTTATACCAACAGGTATTTCAACTTCCTGTCAGGGGAGTATAACCCCTACCTAAAGTCCACCCCCGGTCCTTTATCTAATTCTCTGACCCTCTTCCAAGTGGGGTCAAATAACCCCTTCTTCTAATTGTCTTCCAGGCTTTCTCTTTACTTTCAACTTATAATACACACACTTTTTCCAATGCAAGCCACAGTATACCTCTTATTGGTCCACGATGTATGTATATATATATATATATATATATATATATATATATATATATAAATATATATATTCTAAGTGAAGAATATAGGAATTCCTAGTATTTTTATAAAACACATTAAAACATGTTAAAAATTAATACAAATGATATTGCATGTTTAAAAGTATTTGACTGGAAAGGGCTCAAAAGTGTATATATATATATATATATATATATATATATTTATATATATATACAGATGGCCCTTGTTTTACAACGGTTCAATTTACACCGTTTCCGAATAACAACCTTTTTTTCCAGTCATTTGACTGCTGTTGAAAAGCATTGAGAAGCAGTGCATTTATTAAAATACCCAGTAGGTGGAGCTGTCCGCTTGTGTTGCAGCAAAGCCAAGCAAGCTGAAATTAATCAGTTTAACCAGACCTGAGCTATCGAGCAGATTTCAAAGGAACAAGATCTTCCTGTCTATAACTCAGTCCAGATCGGAATGCATAGAAAGAACTGTTTGCAGAAAAATGCAAGTGAAGTCTGTGTTGTGTGATTATTTTATTAGGTTAATAATGCTGTTTAGCAAATGTTTTTGTTCATTTAACTTAGGTTATTTATATATTTTGTGTTGTGTGATTATTTTATTAGGTTTATAATGCTGTCTAGCATTTAAAGTCTTCATTTCAAAGCTTTAAAAATAATGTATTAGGTGTTACTTATGACAATTTTGAGAGGGGCCTGGAACCTATCTCCCTCACTTCCCATTGACTTACATTATAAACTGGGTTTCAATTTACAACGGTTTCGATTTACAACCATGCCTTCTGGAACCTAACCCCGGTGTAAACTGAGGGCTACCTGTATACTGTATCAACTTATTGATTGTCAGTTGCAGAATAATATGTAGATTTCTTTTAAAAATGTAATTTAATCTTCTTGTCTTGTAATAGAAAAAATTTCAGGTAAGAGAATGTTCAGTGATTTTAAATTGTTTGTTTGCTGCATCATAGAATATTAGAAAACAACAACTCAAATGTGTATATGTAAATGGAGAACAAGCTTCTAGATGTGTCCATAATTGAGTTTCTTTACAACTTGTCTTTTTACAGAATTCTCAGGTTTGAGGATTTCATCATAAGCAGTAATTAGAAGGATGACAGAGCAAAAACACCACCAAAAAAGAATGCAAAGTATATGTTTACCTAAGAAGAAAACAAGAAACTCCTCGGCACTCCAAATAGGTAAAAATAGTCCTTTATTTGGTTAGCGTAGTTAAAAACATAGACCACATACAGCAGCTCGATAAAATCATGCATAGAACAGGAAAGCAGGGAGAACATCACCCTTCTGTGACATCATATGCGTTTCATGCCTCTGGGGCACTTGTTCACTGATAGAGAACAGGTGGTGAAGGTGCTCGTTATAAACAGAATTACATCCAATGAGTAAACATCAATTAACATGCTGCATATCAACCCCTGAGAACCTGAGCTAAATGTGTCACTTCCCAAAATTTATGATGCAACTCTATCCAAAAACATACAATGAGTGAATAATTTGTTGTATTTGTTTTGTACCAAATTGTAAATAAATAACACATAAATTATAAATACTAACAATATTAAATTGGAAAGGAAAAAAAATAGAGCAGAATACAAATAGAATTGTAAATGGTGTTGTCCCCTATCTGCATCTAAATATATATTTCCTGATTGGCTGATCCAATAAGCCAATCAGATTGAGCTCGCATTCTATTTGCTGATCGGAACAGCCAATAGAATGCGAGCTCAATCTGATTGGCTGATTGGATCAGCCAATCGGATTGAACTTGAATCTAATTGGCTGATTCAATCAGCCAATCAGATTTTTCCTACCTTAATTCCGATTGGCTGATAGAATCCTATCAGCCAATCGGAATTCGAGGGACGCCATCTTGGATGACGTCCCTTAAAGGAACCTTCATTCATCGGGAGACGCCGGAAGAAGAGGATGGATCCGCGTCAGCTGCTTCAAGATGGTCCCGCTCCACGCCGGATGGATGAAGATAGAAGACGCCGCCTGGATGAACATGTCTTCCGGTCCGGATGTCCTCTTCTTGCCGGATAGGATGAAGACTTTGGACCCTCTTCTGGACGGATCGGTGATACCCGGTGTGGTGAAGATAAGGTAGGGAGATCTTCAGGGGCTTAGTGTTAGTTTTTTTAAGGGGGTTTGGGTTAGATTAGGGGTATGTGGGTGGTGGGTTGTAATGTTTGGGGGGGTATTGTATGTTTTTTTAAAATGCAAAAGAGCTGATTACTTTGGGGCATGCCCCGCGAAAGGCCCTTTTAAGGTAACTGGTAACTTTTTATTTTAGAATAGGGTAGGGCATTTTTTTATTTTGGGGGGCTTTGTTATTTTTTTAGGGGGCTTAGAGTAGGTGTAATTAGTTTAACATTCTTGTAATCTTTTTTTATTTTTTTGTAATTTAGTGTTTTTTGTTTTTTTGTAATTTAGTTTAGTTGATTTAATTGTAGATAATTGTAGGTAGTTTATTTAATTAATTTATTGATAGTGTAGTGTTAGGTTTAATTGTAACTTAGGTTAGGAGTTATTTTACAGGTAATTTTGTAATTATTTTAACTAGGTAGCTATTAAATAGTTATTAACTATTTAATAGCTATTGTACCTGGTTAAAATAAATACAAAGTTGCCTGTAAAATAAATATAAATCCTAAAATAGCTACAATATAATTATTCGTTATATTGTAGCTATATTAGGGTTTATTTTACAGGTAACTATTTAGCATTAAATATGATTAATTTATTTAATAAGATTTATTTTATTTTGTTAGATTTAAATTAGGGGGTGTTAGGGTTAGACTTAGCTTTACGGGTTAATACATTTATTATAGTAGCGGTGAGGTCCGGTCGGCAGATTAGGGGTTAAAACTTGAAGTTAGGTGTCAGTGATGTTAGGGAGGGCAGATTAGGGGTTAATACTATTTATTATAGGGTTTTTGAGGCGGGAGTGAGGTGGTTTAGGGGTTAATACATTTATTATAGTGGCGGCGAGGTCCGGTTGGCAAATTAGGTAGGTAGGTAGCGGCGACATGGGGGGGGGGCAGATTAGGGGTTAATAATTATTATGTAGGTGTCGGTGATGTTAGGGGCAGCAGATTAGGGGTACATAGGGATAATGTAGGTTGCGGCGGTGTGTGGTCGGCAGATTAGGGGTTAAAAAAAATTAATTATACTGGCGGTGATATGGGGGACCTCGGTTTAGGGGTGCATAGGTAGTTTATGGGTGTTAGTGTACTTTTAGAGCACAGTAGTTTTATGAACCGGCGTTAGCCCATAAAGCTCTTAACTCCTGACTTTTTTCTGCGGCTGGAGTCTTGTCGTTAGAGTTCTAACGCTCACTTCAGCCAAGACTCTAAATACCAGCGTTTGAAAGATCCCATTGAAAAGATAGGATACACAATTGGCGTAAGGGGATCTGCGGTATGGAAAAGTCGCAGCTGGAAAGTGAGCGTTAGACCCTTTCCTGACTGACTCTAAATACCAGCGGGCGGCCAAAACCAGCGTTAGGACCCCTTAACGCTGGTTTGGACGGCTAACGCAGAACTCTAAATCTAGGCGTTTGTATTTTAAGTAATCCCCTTAAAAATGCATACTTTTCTTTAGCAACAGATGCTTCCAACCACAATGACAAAAAATGTGTCCAGTCTTAATAAGATACTTTGACCTTGACCACTTCAATGGAATCCAAAGCAATTGTTGGATTTTATTGAACAGGCTAATGACACTGCAAAAGGTATCCATAATTTGTTAAAAAATGCACTTAATTCACACAATTTGAGTGTAAAGAATATATCTGCATAGTGTGCTGGTAATGCTAATGTGAATTATGGGAAGCATTGTTCTGTTATGAAACTGCTCAATGATAGCAATGATAGAATTCTTCAAGCCAATTGTTCTAATCATGTTATTCATAATGACATGAAACATGCTTGTGAGGTCTTATATATAGATGTTGAAGTGTTGGTACTGAAATCATATAACCAGTTTTCAGTTTCTGCTTTAATGTTTTTTTATTTTGTTGATGTGATAGTCTGCCAACAAGATGGCTATCTCTTACACCAGCTGTATAGATGATTGTCCAAAAGCATTGAAAAAAATATTTTAGTGTAGAAAATCCAGAAATGGAAATTACAGTTGAGGCATATCTTAGCTTTTTTTTATACACATTGGGGCTATTTTCCTTCAGTCTGTAACATTTTTGGAGAAGCTGTACAGCTGCTAATTACTAATAGAAAAATAAAGATAGGCATTTTGGTAGTTGTACACACCAAATCATAAGTAAGGATCTAAGTTTAAATTTAAAAGCTAACACTCACCTAGATTACGAGTTTTGCGCTAAACAGGGTGCAAAAGAATGCAACATAAGTTGCGTTATTTCCCTCTCCCTATCGCTGCCATTACGAGTTACTGAAAAGCCTCCTTGTGCGTGGGATATGGTGGCGTTAAGCTCCGTACCGCACAAAATCTAAGGGCTGCTTTGACGTGCTTGTGCATGCTTTCCCCCATAGACATCAATAGGGAGAGAGTGTTAGAAAAAAACCACTTGCGACCGTGGAATGAAAAATCTGTGTAACGGAACCCCCATTGATGTCTATGGGGAAAAAAAGTTGAGTTTGAACCTAACACCGTAACATAAACCCCAAGTCTAAACACCCCTAATCTGACGCCCCCAACATCGCCGACACCTAAATAAAGTTTTTAACCCCTAATCTGCCGCCCGACATCACTGACACTAATAAAAGCTATTAACCCCTAATCCGCCGCTCCCTGACATCACTGCCACCAAAAAAAAATATTAACCCCTAAACCACTGGCTCCCCACATCACAAAACACTAAATTAAACTATTAACCCCTACATCTAACACCCCCCTAAATTTAAATAAAAAATTGTGTTTAGGGGTTAATAACTTTATTTAGTTTTGGCGATGTCGGAGAGCGGCGGAATAGGTGTTAATAACAATATTATAGTGGTGGTGATGTTGGGGTGCGTGGAATAGGGGTTAATATATTTAAATAGTGTTGGTGGACGGCAGATTAAGGGTTAATAACTTAGTGTCGATGATGTCGGGGAGTGGCGGAATAGGGGGCGTATACTGCATTTTCTGTATACTGCATTTTCATATGAAATGTGCACAACAAAATTCTTATTTTAAACATTATACAAAACAAATATTTGAACCATTCACACAAAAATAAGCAGGGAAAAATTGTATTGTTAAGGTGCATCAAAAATCGTAACAAAATTCTTCACCAAAAATCGTATGTTAACAAAAAAGTAAAATTAGTATGTAATTTACACAGCAATAAATCAAATTAAATATGCACAGCGTAAATCGTAATTGTAGTACACTGGATGGGCAAAAATCACACAGAAATTTGAATTTATAAATACAAAATGCACAGCGTAATTGTTGTTTTTTCGTAAAATGGGCTGAACATGGGCGTTCCATGGGCGTATATGACAATGTCTCACTAATCCCAGCGTAATTCTATAAAGATTTTCGCACTGCAGATATCATTTTTTTCTCGCCAACTAAAAGGTGGCGAGCTTTTCTCAAAACAATACGAACACTTATAACCTCAATAGAAAAAAAAGTGCATACTAAAATATAGGCGAATGTTAGATGCAAAGCAGCATAATGTTAGTTATATTGGCTGCAGGATTTTAATTTTAAAGTGCTCCCCCTGCTCCCTGATAACTTCGCACTAAGGAGCGAAGTTTCCCTAACCAGCGAGCTCAAATACTTTTGATAGGAGCCATCTCGCAACTCGCAGGGACTGCCCCTTTTTTACGATCATTACACCGGGGCAGCCCTGCGAGTGTCAGTGAGAAAAAGAAGGTTTGAGCTGGCGAATAATATATCTTCGAGCCCTATGTAAAAGTTATCATGTTTAAATTTTTTGTCTAATGTCATTTTAACTTGTTAAATGATTTTGCAAAACTTTAAATATTGAAAAAAGTGTGTTTCATTAACTCATTTAGTTTGTGTTATTTTACACTTTTCTGCATTAAATTATTACAAACTTTTCTGCATGATATTGTCGATAAAATAATTGTATGCATGAAATATTGTTGATTAAAAAATCTCCCTTATTTTTTAATAAAAAAGTTGGCAACCCTAATTTAAACATATATCTATATAAACATATACATATTCAGACATGTATATGTATGTATCTCAATTTTAAATACCTTTGGCTACCTTTTATTTCTAACACATGAGACCTCATATATTTGAGCCCTTATACCTTGTTTGTATATATTTGTATATATTTGTATATATGTATATATAATATTTTTTTTAAATAATTTCTTTTAGCTAGTGTTATTATGAGTGTAGCTGTACTTTTACATTTATTTTCTAACACATTTGTGACACTCAAGCAATTGTGTTTCCTTTCAACTTGTAATATGAGCAGTAAGCCTGACCCACGCAAAAACCAGCGATAAACACATTTTCACTCTTGCGTAATAACGCGCCACTCGTAATCTGGCCCTTAAAGGGATAGTAAACATCAAAAATGTTATTGTTTAAAAAGATAGATAATCCCTTTATTTACTATTCCCCAGTTTTGCATAACAAACACTGTTATAGAAATATACTTACCTCTGTAATTACCTTGTATCTAAGCTTCTGCTGACATGCATTTTAGGCAATTAGTGCTGACTCTTAAATAACTTCACGTGGGTGAGCACAGTTTTTTCTATATGAAACACATGAATGCATTTAGATGAGAGACGGTCTTCAAGGGCTTAGAAATTAGCATATGTGACTACCTAGGTTTAACTTTCAACTAAGAATAACAAGAGAACAAAGCAAATTTGATGATAAAAGTAAATTAGAAAGTTGTTTAAAATTGCATGCCCTATATGAATCATGAAAGTTTAATTTGGAATTTACTATCCCTTTAAGTTTTTAATGCAAAAAACCCCCCAAAAAAACATTTTATTATGTTTAAATTATCTTTTTTTTTTTTTTTTTAAACATATAATTCCCAATTAAATATACAGATTTAACAGAGATGGTTGCTAATGCATCCATGTAATATAATTAATATTTATTAAAAAATCATCATATTAGTTAAGTAAATGTTTTGTGTATGTATGTGTGTTTTTTTTGTTTAGTTTAGTTTGGTTTTAAAGGGCAGTCTAGGCCAAAATAAACTTTCATGATTCAGATAGGGCATGTAATTTTAAACAATTTTCCAATTTACTTTTATCACCAATTTTGCTTTGTTCTTTTGGTATTCTTAGTTGAAAGCTTAACCTAGGAGGTTCATATGCTAATTTCTTAGACCTTGAAGGCCACCTCTTTTCAGAATGCATTTTAACAGTTTTTCACCACTAAAGGGTGTTAGTTCATGTATTTCATATAGATAACACTGTGCTCGTGCACGTGAAGTTATCTGTGAGCAGTCACTGATTGGCTAAACTGCAAGTCTGTCAAAAGAACTGAAATAAAGGGGCAGTTTGCAGAGGCTTAGATATAAGATAATCACAGAGGTTAAAAGTATATTAATATAACTATGTTGGTTATGCAAAACTGGGGAATGGGTAATAAAGGGATTATCTATCTTTTAAAACAATAAAAATTCTGTTGTAGACTGTCCCTTTAACTCCTAGCAGGTCAGATCTGAAGAAACTTGCTGTTTAAAGCAGGTGAGCAAATCACGATTCAGTAGCTGATTAAACTCTGCAGGGATATCTTAAAAATCTGCCCTGTCAAGGGTTCTTAAGATCCAGATTTGTAAAACATGAGTTTAAAGCATGGGTTAAATTTTACATGCAAACTCAAGATGAACAACGACGTGAGAAAAATAGTATTTTGCCTTCTCTAGATGGAGCGCTGTAGATAAAAGTTTTAAGAGCTCCCATTGTCTGCATAAATATCCTTAAGGTTTCTCTTTTATATATGCATAATGTGTAGCCAGGTCACAATGTATTTAATTATTGAATAAGAGTGTATTAGCATATATTTTTAACCTATAATTTTCTTAGCAAATATTGCTATGTTTTGCATTCCAGGGACATACAGAACGTATCCTGTAACTTCTTGAATATATTTATCTCCTGTTTTGTGGCCAATTAGGGACAGCACCACTATGGGATCAATTTATCAAACAAAAACTAGTCAAGTAATCACATTTTGAGATTCAAATCTTGAGATTCCTCTGTAAAATGCTACCAGGTGCATCATGCTCGCTTCGTCACTTTGGTGCACCAAAAAAAGGGTTACATTACATTGCCCCTGCCAGATCATCTGTTGTGCACCTTGTAAAATCGATACGCCTTTTGCTGTGATCATTTTATGGTTACTTTCTGTTTTTAATTCTCCATAATAAACCTTTATACTTGCGTACCTGGAGGTTCGTTGGATTTTTGTCTACTTACACCTTGTAAAATCGCCTAATAACTGATTTATCATTTGTTTTCACACAAGGCACATACACAATTCTCATTCTTATGCATATGCAAAAGTTATCCTTAAATACTGTGGAAAACGGCAGTAGAAATAATTTCTTTCTGAGCTTCAGGTGTTTACATCATCATTATTAGTGAGTATTTTCTAATTTTATCTTGAATTTCTATTTCATGCAGAGTGAAAATGCATGATGTGGAGGAAGAATTTCCATTGCAGCAGTGCATAAGGGTGCTATCATGACTGCTGCTACTATGAAACCTATGTTACACTGGAGGTATCTGAAGGAGGGTTGCTGCATATGTGCAAACTGGTCAGCTCTGGAATGTAGTAAAAGATAGATTTTAAAAAGGCTGCAACCATGACTAGGAGGCAGGGAATAAACTAAATAATACACTTATAAAATGTATTTATTGTTTAATGTCCCACAAAAGGTATCACCTCTACTTTGTTTTTATTTTTATTTTTTTGCAAAAGGACTTTTGCTTTCAACAAAATGTAATACACATTAATCTTAAAGGGACACTGTACCCAAAAAAATTATTTTGTGATTCAGATTGAGCATGAAATTTTAAGCAACTTTCTAATTTACTCCTAGTATCAAATTTTCTTCATTCTCTTGGTATCTTTATTTAAAATGCAAGAATGTAAGTTTAGATGCCAGCCCATTTTTGGTGAACAACCTGGGTTGGCCTTGCTGATTGGTGGATAAATTCATCCACCAATAAAAAATTGCTGTCCAGAGTACTGAACCCAAAAAAGCATAGAAGCCTTCTTTTTCAAATAAAGATAGCAAGAGAACAAAGAAAAACTGATAATAGGAGTAAATTAGAAAGTTGCTTAAAATTGCATGCTCTTTCTGAATTACAAAACACAATTTTTGGGTTCAGTGTCCCTTTAAATACACACACACAAAACAAAACAAAAAGGCGGCTCTTTTGCTTGAGCACAATTTAATTTAAAGGGACAGTCTAGGCCAAAATAAACTTTCATGATTCAGATAGAGCATGTCATTTTAAACAATTTTCCAATTTACTTTTATCACCAATTTTGCTTTGTTCTCTTGGTATTCTTAGTTGAAAGCTTAACCTAGGAGGTTCATATGCTAATTTCTTAGACCTTGAAGCCCACCTCTTTCAGATTGCATTTTAACAGTTTTTCACCACTAGAGGGTGTTAGTTCACGTATTTCATATAGATAACTGTGCTTGTGCACAAGAAGTTATCTGGGAGCAGACACTGATTGGCTAGACTGCAAGTCTGTCAAAAGAACTGAAATAAAGGGGCAGTTTGCAGACAAGATAATCACAGAGGTTAAAAGGATATTATTATAAATGTGTTGGTTATGCAAAACTGGGAAATGGGTAATAAAGGGATTATCTATCTTTAAAACAATAAAAATTCTGGTGTAGACTGTCCCTTTAACACATGTCAGGATATTGCGGCTTCAGAACTCTCGTTAAAGGTTTTGCAAAACAAAAAAAGTTTTAACAAAACACATCAAAAATACATTTAAAAGTACAGTTACACTCATAATAACATGATTCAAAAATATTGCTCAGAAAAGTTATAAGGGCTCAAACATATGAGGTCTCGGGGAAAAAAACGGCTGCAAAGGGCTCAGGGTAGCAATAACCAGCCACGTGTAATGGCTGGTTAATTATCGTGCGTTCGCAAACGGCAACATTTTTGCATTTATTAAAGTGTAAGTAAACACCTTAAAATTAAAAGAAATTTCTGTTGTTTTGCTATAGAATAATATATTAGCCAATACTAAATAATGTCTTGTTAGCTGCAATTCTTTTTTTTATAGCCAAACTCCATTCACTCTCCCCTTATTTGAAGCAGCTATTCTGGACTTGAGTTTGCAGCTAAGGTTAGGCACGGTCATTATGTTAATAAAATTTGTTGTGTTGTTTCCTTAACTGTTAAAGCCAATTAGGCAAAATGTGTAGCTGGGTTAGCCTTGAGAAGCCTATATAATTATATTTGGGTATAGGTATACATATTTATTATTACTTAGAACATATTCTGCTATATGCAGAACATTGGAATGGGAAATATTTACAGTAAATACATAATTAAAAAAGTTTTCATCTACTTGACTGCAAAGAGCTATGACGCACTTTTATATATATATATATATATATATATATATATATATATATATGTGTGTGTGTGTGTATATATAGGTGTACTTATGTATTTATGTGTTTAAATGTGTATTAGCACTCAGAAAATAAACCAGAGATCCGATCTCTGGATAATTTTCTAAAAGTGTCCCAAATGCCCTCAAAATAGAGAACATTGTAGTTTTTGTATTAAAAAGTAGCATTTTTTTAATAAAAAACAACTGCACAAGGCAGTTTTTTAGATGTAAAGATGGTGGGAGGGGGGTGTTAGAAAATATAAATGGCACTGAAAACTGCCTTTACATTGCGGTCTATGGGAACTGTGTGTTCCCAGTAAATATATATGTATATGCTTATATACATATATATTTATGTGTTAATATATGTATATACTCATATTATCACATAAATATTTATGTATGTAATCATATACATACATACAATATTTTTTAAAAATGCTGCAATCGCTGCGCTACTTACTCCTTCGCTGTGTGCGATTCTGATGCTGTCTCTGTCCGCATCAGAATAAGGATCTCACAGGAGCCTATGGAAGCTTGCTCTCGTGCGCATTGCGGTTTACTTGTAATACCAGCCACATTAGCGTGTGCTGGTATTACTCAGTGGAGCACTAATATCGCTTGCATGCAAGCAATACAAAGCGCTCCACTTGTACTCTAGCCCTTAGTTACTATGATTTCTTTTTCTAAAGAAATACCTTGGTGTGAAAAGAAAAGTATATAAAAATATTATTTTTGTAGGTAAGATTAAGCCGCTTGTTCATATAACATATGACCTCACATGAAAGATTTCTAGAAAGCAGAAGCAACACTAAGGCTTTCCAATTTTGTTCAGATTTTTTTTGTGTGCAGATACACAATTTTAATCCAAACACCTTGGAGGATGAAGGAAATGTGATGTATTTCCCAAGGTTAATGCTTCTATAGCAAAAACGAAACACAGATATTACTTCCTTGCCAAAGAGTGTTGTATCAAAGTTGTTATATATTAAGGCTCAAATGATTTTCAATATTTTATTCATCGGTTCACATCTGAAGATGCTATCTTGATTTGATTCTATATTTTGAGGATAAACTCAAGCTAGAAAATACCAGGTCAAATCAGAAGAACACAGCAGCTGATCAAATTTACAATTTTGCAGACCTCATTCCAATCTTCAAATTGTCTGTGCAAAAACATGAGTTTGAAAGCAAGTGTCATATTTGACTTTTTTGCTTACAGACATTCCAGGCTATTAGAAAAGTGGTTGTTTTAATTATTAATGCAACTCAAAAAACATTGATATAGGATTAGATTACAAGTGGAGAGCAAAAATATTTGCTGTATTGTGTGCTTACACTTTTACAGTTAAATCAATGGTGATTTTTTTTTTTAAAAGTATATTTTAGCACACAATCAAAAGTCTAGGGCAGTGCTTTCCAAACTGTGTGTCGGGACACATTAGTGTGTCGGCGGCAGTGTGTAGGTGTGTCCCTGCTTCAGCACAATTTTTTTTTTAATTTAAAATTCTTTTTAATTTTTTTTTTTTGGTTTCCGACTTTCCACCTGCCTACTACGCATATTACGTGGTTGACACATGATTGATACGTAGTGGGTCACAGATCATCTTAACCTATTGGTGCAGCTCAGTGGGAACTGAAACTATTCCCATTGGTGGCACATTGGCTCCTGACTGCACGTTTGGACTCCTCAATCGGCTCGTGACTGCACCTGTAGTCAATAAGTGGAACAGCAGTGTGTTTGCAGCGCAAGCAGTAGTCAGTCGGACTTGCAGAGCTCTGAGGGAAGCAGCTTAAACGCTGAGCTGAAGTCAGAAGTTAGTTGGGGGGGTTTTCTGCAGCTAGCTCCCAGTAGTGCATTGCTACTTTTGCTCTTGATATATGGATGGGAAGTGGAAGCTTACAAATGCTTGATGATTAAATGCGAGTGTCTTTATCTAATATTCCACCAAATATTCAGAAACTGTGTTCATCCCATCAACCTTATACACCCCATTAAAATAGTAAGTAGCTATAGGTGTTATTAAACTTTTTTTAATTCTTTCACATACATACTGTTACTTGTAAATACATTTTGTTATTATATAATTTATGTATGTGTCTGTATCTCTTAAAACAAGTTAGTTAACCTCCTGTTTGCTAGTACAACTGAATTACTGTGTCGCAAAATGATGTAGGTCTAAAAAGTGTGTCACCAACATGAAAAGTTTGGAAAGCTCTGGTCTAGGGTGTGCTATGATTTGAATCTCGTATAGCAGGGGTGCACTTAATCCCTCACATAATAGACTTATATGGGGGCACACTAAAAAGCTCATGTCATCTATTGCTCAAGTGCTAAGACTAAGGTGTGGTAAGTCAAAGGCCAAATAGTGGAGTTCTTCACTAACTTTGAAACTATTATTTTCTGTTGATATATAACACATACATACACATACAAACACACACACACACACATATATACACTCACAGGGGAAATTTGTCACACAGTTTAAAGAGACAGTCCTACAGGAGTGCATAGATATGTGCAAAGATTTCAAAATTAAGAAACACAGTTTAAGTCTGAAGGAAAAAGAGGCACTGACACTTTTAAAGAGTAATGAAAGTATTATCATAAGAGATGCAGATAAGGGAGGTGGGATCGTCATTCAGGATAAAGTTGATTATTTAAAAGAAGAATATAAATTGACTCTGACACTTATACAATCCTGAGTGGCGATCCAACAGCTCCCTTTCTAAAAGAATATGCAGCCCTTATCAACCAGGGATTACTAGATAAAGTAATTAATATTAAAGAATGGAGATTTTTGACAAATGAGGAACCCAGCAAGGCTGTGTTCTATCATTTGCCAAAGATCCATAAAAACCTAAAATGCCCCCCGGGAAGGCCCATAATATCCGGTATAGACTCTTTGACAGCAAGACTGTCGGAATATGTAGATACATTCCTAAAACCCTTTGTGATCAATCTAAAATCACACTTGAGGGATACTCCACAACTATTGTAAATCATACAAAATGTGCCCTGGAAATCTACATATAGATGGGCCACATTAGATATGGCTGCATTATATACTTCGATTCCCCATCGCAGTGGTATTGAAGCAGTCAGATATTTTCTAGGAGGTAATTCAAAACTACAGGATGTGCAGAAATCATTTATCCTAGATGCTATAAGGTTTGTTTCGGAGAATAATTATTTTCTTTTTCAGAACAAATTTTACTTACAGACAAGTGGTACCGCCATGGGGACGAAGTTTGCACCGAATTTTGCAAATCTATATATAGAGTGGATACAAAAATGAACACCTCATTTTTTGGCGGAGGTACGTAGATGATATTCTGATCATCTGGGATGGAATAATTGAACTCTAACTCTCTAAATTTAAGATTCACTGAGAGTGTTGATCAGAAAGAAATTCAGTTTTTAGATGTAATATTATTTCATATGAATGGGGACATTTATACCAGAAATTTCCGGAAAGAAACTGACACAAATGGATATTTAGATGCCAGGAGTGGGCATCACCCAAGATGGATTGAAAATATCCCATTCGGTCAGTTTTAGCAGATAAGGAGAAATTGTACCCTCCCACAAGATTTTGAGGAAGAATCAAACATCTTAAAAGATTGGTTTAAAGCAAACATTTTTCAGATAATGTAGTGGATAAAGCTTATAACAGAGCAAAGATTTTGGATAGAAATTCTCTATTTGGCAATAAAATAGGAACAGAAAATAACACAAATAACCATCAACAAGTATTAAAACAGAAACAAGGCACAAATAAAAAGGGTTTAAGTTTTGTAACCACATTCAATAGTGGGTACTTAAATATAAAAAAGATTATGATAATAACACTGGGGGATTCTAATGAAAGACCCCCTTCTGAAAGATAAAATTGGAAAGAAACAAGAAGTAGTGATGTTGCGAGCCTAAAATTTTGGGTTCACAAACGTCGAACGTGAACTTCCACAACTGTTCGTGAACGGGCGAACCGGGCGAACCGCCATAGACTTCAATAGGCAGGCGAATTTTAAAACCCACAGGGACTCTTTCTGGCCACAATAGTGATGTAAAAGTTTTTTCAAGGGGACTAACACCTGGACTGTGGCATGCCGGAGGGGGATCCATGGCAAAACTCCCATGGAAAATTACATAGTTGATACAGAGTCTGGTTTTAATCCATAAAGGGCATAAATCACCTAACATTCCTAAATTGTTTGGAATAACATGCTTTAAAACATCAGGTATGATGTTGTATCGATCAGGTAGTGTAAGGGTTACGCCCACTTCACAGTGACAGACCAAACTCCCTGTTTAACGCACCGCAAACAACTGCAAACAGTCCATTTGCACAACCCCAACCTCCCCATTTGCACAAGGTTGGATACCAAGCTAGCCATGTCCCGTTCCTTGTCCTCACTGATGTCATTGAAGGTCTCTTCCTCCACCCAGCCACGTACAACACCAAGGGTCCCCGAAAGGTGAAAACAAGCCCCCTGGGACGCCTGCTGTGTTTGGTCTTCCACCTCCTCAAAGCCACCTTCCTCCTCTGACTCCTCTTCTTCAGACTCCTTTCTCTGCGTTGCCTCTCTCTGCGTTATTATAAGGTGTGTTAAGTAGTACTATTCCTATCAGTTTAATCCCTGTTACGTCCCCTATCAGGGGACGTGTATATGGAATTGATTTTAGGAACCGGGAGATGGAAAAAGATGCTTGGTCGGTCCTCCTACTTCAAATTTGGGGCACTGCGCATGCAATCTAATGTGCCACCAGATAGGAGTGGTGTGTTAAGTAGTACTATGCTTATCAGTTTAATTCCTGTTACGTCCCCTATCACTGTTGTTTTTTTTAAATGTACACTACTGTTACACCAGATATGAGTTGCACTGGGGTGACACTGTGCCCTTGCAGGCACTGAAACGCACACGTGTGAAGGAAACTGACTGCTATTATTTAACACAGTCAAAAAAGTGTTTTTTTTTTTTTAAATGTACACTACTGTTACACCAGATATGAGTTGCACTGGGGTGACACTGTGCCCTGGCAGGCACTGAAACGCACACGTGTGAAGGAAACTGACTGCTATTATTTAACACAGTCAAAAAAGTGTTGTTTTTTTAAATGTACACTACTGTTACACCAGATATGAGTTGCACTGGGGTGACACTGTGCCCTGGCAAGCACTGAAACGCACACGTGTGAAGGAAACTGACTGCTATTATTTAACACAGTCAAAAAAGTATTTTTTTTTTTAAATGTACACTACTGTTACACCAGATATGAGTTGCACTGGGGTGACACTGTGCCCTGGCAGGCACTGAAACGCACACGTTTGAAGGAAACTGACTGTTATTATTTAACACAGTCAAAAAAGTGTTTTTTTTTTTTAAATGTACACTACTGTTACACCAGATATGAGTTGCACTGGGGTGACACTGTGCCCTGGCAGGCACTGAAACGCACACGTGTGAAGGAAACTGACTGCTATTATTTAACACAGTCAAAAAAGTATTTTTTTTTTTAAATGTACACTACTGTTACACCAGATATGAGTTGCACTGGGGTGACACTGTGCCCTGGCAGGCACTGAAATGCACACGTGTGAAGGAAACTGACTGCTATTATTTAACACAGTCAAAAAAGTGTTTTTTTTTTTAAATGTACACTACTGTTACACCAGATATGAGTTGCACTGGGGTGACACTGTGCCCTGGCAGGCACTGAAACGCACACGTGTGAAGGAAACTTACTGCTATTATTTAACACAGTCAAAAAAGTATTGCTTTTTTTAAATGTACACTACTGTTACACCAGATATGAGTTGCACTGGGGTGACACTGTGCCCTGGCAGGCAGGCACTGAAATGCACACGTGTGAAGGAAACTGACTGCTATTATTTAACACAGTCAAAAAAGTGTTTTTTTTTTTTTTTTAAATGTACACTACTGTTACACCAGATATGAGTGGTGGCACTGGGCAAGTGGGCACAGTATACGCTGTGAGCCTGACACACACGCTGGCAGGCAGGCAACTGCAATTAGATTACAGGAAGAAAAAAAAGCAGACTGATGTTCTAGCCCTAAAAAGGGCTTATTGGGGTGCTGTCCTTACAGCAGAGATCAAATGAGTCCTTCAGGACTGTAGTGGACACTGAATACACTAGCCTAGCTATCGATTTCCCTATTAAATCAGCAGCAGCTACACTGTCCCTCCTCTCACTAAGAATGCAGCTTCCGAATGAATCTAAAATGGATGCTGTCCAGGAGGTAGGAGGGTCTGGGAGGGAGGGTCTGCTGCTGATTGGCTGGAATGTGTCTGCTGACTGTGAGGTACAGGGTCAAAGATTTACTCAATGATGATGAATAGGGGGCGGATCAAACATCGCATATGTTCGCCCACCACGGCGAACCCGAACAAGCTATGTTCGCCGGGAACTATTCGCCGGCGAACTATTCGCAACATCACTAACAAGAAGTAATTTTTAGAAGAAATAGATATTTATAAAATGTGGTAGCCCCAAGTATAGTTAGTCAAGATAAGAAAGAAAAGAGTATGGGACTCATACACTCTACAACCCTGACCGGGTTTTTTAAATGCTACAGGAAAAATTGTGTGTGTTGTGATCACACACACAAATCTAAGGATTACAATAAAACCATTGGTAGGGACATGAAAGGAAGAAAGCTTAACATTAAAGAGAGATTAAACTGCAAATCAGATTTTGTGGTTTACATGCTGGAATGCAAGTGCGCAACCCCCCTAAAGTACATTGGGAGAACAAAACGTTTGCTAAAAACAAGATGTCTCAAATACATAAAAAACATTGAGGCGGGTACCCTTAAAAATCCACTTTTGAAACATTTTAAGAATGTTCATAACAGTGACCCATCGCAATTTTACATTAACGCCATAGAACAAGTACAAGTGGGACCTAGAGGTGATAGCCGCTTGCTAGAGCTGAGAAAAAGGGAGACCTTTTGGATCCACACTTTAGCAAGCTTGGAACCATCTGGTCTAAATAGGGACATTGATCTTGCAGCCTTTTTATAGATAACCAATCCCAGGTACATAAACACATAGATAAAGTTGGGTATCTGTTTAGGTTTAATTCTTAATTTCAAATACAATATATCATTCACTAACATTGCTATTAGGGTTTGCAGATACACATCCAGGAGTGCATCTATGAAGCTATTATTTTGAAGGATCTTTTAAATTGTTTTAAAAATAATTTTCTAACATGCAGCTTCTCATTTTAAATTAGAACGATGTTGCAGCTATGGTAACCATTTAGATATGCACACAAACATATACAGAGTACTCATACTAGTAAGCATGTGGTAGCAAATATATGAGTACATAGGTATATGGCTTAGTTACACTAACTATATTGGTTATATATTATATGTCCAATTCCACAATTAGCTGCACTTTGGTGGTACAGAAAGTGCAGGGCAAATAGCCCGGAGCATAGCTAAGGGTTAAGGCCTGGAGGAGTGAGTGCTGCTGTGTGTGTTAGTTACAATGTTGCATTGTGTTGGGAGGGGTTTACTAACCTTATAAGAAGGATGTGCAGGGATTCTACTTCCTCTTTGTTCCTGTGGACTCCCAGAAGATCTTTCAGCTTAGCAGGACCAGTGAATATGCAGGTCAGTCTCTTGTGGCGGGTGGTCAGGATCACGGCTGCAGACTGGAAGGAGGTTTGAGTAACGGCCATTGCGGTCAGGGTGACGTCACAGGCTCGGTATGCTTGGGCGTGCTCGGGCTGATTATTGTTGGGCCGAAAAACCCCTAATTATGAAAGCTGCGTGAGTATCTCCGCCTTGTGGTCTGCAGCAGTGTCCCTTGGCCATTTTCTAGAAGGGGTTATCCATAGTTAGATGTAGGCCCCAATTGCCGCCACCCGTGGTTAAGTTACCTGCCAGTTCCACGGCTGGTACCAATAAATGCGACCCACGGGTGTTTTATCCACAGAACTGTGTTGTGTTGTTATTTATTATTTATTAAGTTATATTAAGTGTTACGTTAAGTTACAAGCAGACACTCAGGAGATGTAGGGCATTTAATCCCTTAAGCACTGAAGGGGTTAATATATTTTATACATTTCATGACATGTTTTGAACTATAGAATTTAACATTTCTCTTAAGGTGTGATTATTTTTATATATAATGATTATTTATTGTTTTTAAAAATACAGACCGTTTAAGTTAATAGTAATAATGACTCGTATATTTATATATCTTGCCCTTAAAACGGCTCTCAATTTGTATCAGTGACAACTCTGAGGAGTTAATATGCCCACAAACAAGATGGTGGAAGGGAGGGCTTTATCTGTGAGCCAAGATGCTTAAATTAAGAGTAGTAGGGGGCGTTACCTGCCTCTGAAGAAGCGACCAATAGCGTTGCAAAACACATCTGGCCATGCCCCCTGACTCAGATTCAGTGTTTTTCAGTGTTTTACAGTGCTACTGCACAAAGCACACACACTTAGGTGTGACAGTGTGTTAGCACAATTTTATTATTATATTTGGTAGCTGCTTGCATGCAGGTTTTACTCACTGTCATATATTTTTATCCCCCAACATCCTGGAATAAAGTACACTTATAATTTTACATTCAACAAGTGGTTCAGTGTTTTAAACCCTTAGTGCTCTGTGCAACTCATACATAAGGACTTTACTGAGTGGACAAGCCAGCTGCTGAGCTCTTCGATAACGGTTAAGCTTCTGTTGGGAGAGATAAAGCAGCTTAATCAAGAGGATCTGACAGGCTGTGAGAAGCCCCCTTGCTGTCATCATACCGCATGTGTTGAGGTCGGTACAAGTGAGTACTCATTTGGCTTATGCTAGTGTTTTAAGTCTGTGGAATCATGACATACTGCCCCAGGATCCCTGTGTCTGTGCGCCCTTCCCTCTTCTGTTGGTCTTAGATTCTGCGCGGTATTCTCTCGTTAGGGATTTGATTTGCTTTGGGGATTAGGCTGGGAGACATCCTGGATTTGTTCCTTCTACACATCAATTAAAGACTGATCTTGTGCCATACAGGATGACTGTATATTTACAGAGACTGGTGTTCTCTCACACTCCTTTAGGGATTTCTTAGTCTATAGCGCTAATACTTCCTCTGTGTGTTCCATATATATATATATATATATATATATATATATATATATATATATATATATATATACATACACACACATGTATAGAAATACCAGGATATGAAGCATATTGTATCCAAATAAGCTCCAGACCAACAAAATATAAAATCCAGTGTTTATGCAATCCATTTAAAAATGCAATTGATATACAGCATCCATAAAATCAGGTCACAGTGTATGTGAACAGATACACCTGCAAACGCGTTTCGTGAATGTGCACTTGATCATTGCATAGGTGTCTACCTGTGCACACCTCTATTTATTCAAATTTCTCTTAAAGCTAAATAAGCTATAATATACGAGTCTAAAACAGAGGAGAAAAAAGCCAAAAACCATATTATGTGTATATTTAATCTATAGCAAATTTATCTCGCAACTACTTTATCAAAGAATAACAATTTACTAATGGAAGTACTATGTGTTTTTTTATCGATTTTCTCACTGATTAAATTACATGCGTCTACAATCAACTGGCTTTCCAAGAGAGGGAAATGATACAAATGCTAACTCGTTAGTAGATCTTGTAGATATTTCTGTAATCTCTTCATAAAAAGTACAATATATTAGTAGCTATGTAATCACCTGAAAATATCAAATGTAAATAGAGTGAGGGACAATGTGGGTGTACTTTGTCATATTCATATATAAGGTCAAGAGCAAATCTCTATACGTTCAATATGGAATAGAGGAGAAGGAAAGACTCATGTAAACAAATCTAAGTCTCTTCTCATATTTAGTCCCTGAGGACTACTGGTTTTAATGTGAGCATCCAGTAAATCTCTCACTTGTTAAGTTTATTCTCCCTGTCACCTCCTCTCTTCCATACCGGCACATGATCTATGCCCTGTATTGTTAATTTTGTCACATCAGCATTATGTAGTTCCTTGAAGTGCCTTGCTACAGGAGTGTCTGATTCAACTTCCTCTATAGATCTTAAATGTTGGAGAAACCTATCTTTTAAGGGGCATTTATTTTTCCCTGTATACTGTTTTAAACAAATTTGAAAAGCAAGTAAGTAAACTAAATGTGTAGTCGAGCAATTTATGAAGCTAGATTTAAATTTGCTCCCTTCCATTACATGAAAATATGTTTTACAGATAGGACATCTACATTTGAAAACAAAAAAACATTCTTCCATTAAAGCCAACTGCTTTCGGATTTTAATGGCAGGTCTGAGGGAGACAAGAAATTTGCCAATGTTTTGCCTCTTCTAGTGACGAAATCGCAACCCTTTTCCACTATTTCTTTAATGATAGGATCCATGTGCAATATAGAAAGTGATTCCTTATAATGCTACATATTTTGGGATAATAAGTGGTAATAAATTTGGGTTTAGACTGTTCATTTTTAACTCTTGCTGTACTTTGTATCTTAGTAAATCTCTTCTAGGGATATGTTCTACCTCCTTATTTTAACTTTCTCGATGCTTCTTGATATCCTCTATCCTTCAATCTGTTCGTAATGATTTGTGCTTGTTCTTGATAGTCCTCTTCCTTAGTACAATTTCTTCTAGCCCTAATGTATTCCCCTTTGGGGATTCCTCTGACCACATGTTTTGGGGGGCAAGAATCAAATTGTAAAAGCGTATTACCCACTGTGGGTTTCCTGTAAAGTGTAGTACTTATTTGACCACTTCCAGCATCACTTATTATTTGTATATCCAAAATGTTAATGGATTCCAAATTGTTTTCTCCTATGAATGAGATCCCCCATTCATTATGATTTAGGTAGTTACAAAAATCATAAGCCATCCCTTCATCTCCATCATCTATTGTATGATTCTGCTTTTAAATGGATTTCCATCTGCATAGAAGTGGGACAGCTCCCACATCCCATAAAGAGATTGGTGTATGAGGGGGCAAATTTTGCCCCCATCGCTGTCCCACGCCTCTACAGATAGAAATCCCTCTGAAACATAAAAAGTTATGCGCCAGTAAATATTCTATTGCTGTAAGTAAAAATTGCTTAGTAGTAGGTTTGATATTGCCATATAAATCAAACATATACTCCATAGCAATCATGCCCTTATCATGTAAAATTGATGTATACAATGACGTTACATCAACTACCAGAAATCTATAAGTAGATTTCCATTCTTATCTGTTAGCTTATTGAGTACATCAGTTGTATCCTGAATGTAACTTGGCAAATTCCTAACCAAGGGCTACATATAGGTATCCAACTCTGACAATGATTCATTGAGGGAATCTATCCCCGCAATTATGGGACGACCAGGGGGACAGATAGGGCCTTTGTGAATCTTGAAGAAATAGTGAAAAATCGGTGTGACAGGAAACTGGGGTATAAGTCGATCATATGTATATGTACTAATGATATTATTATATTTAGCCATTTGTACTAATTGTACCAATTCCTTTCTATACATTTGTGTTGGATTCTCCCTTAATTTGGTGTATACCTCAGTATCCTTTAATTGTCTTTCCGCTTCCACTACATAATCAGTGGTGTTCAAGACCACAACATTACCTCCTTTGTCAGAAGGCCTTATCGTTATATTTTCATCCTTGTCTAGTTTTCTCAATGGTAATTTTTCTTTCTGGGTTAGAAAGTGTATATTTCTTTCTCTTTTTACTCTTTTCATTTAGAGTTCTCAGTTTATCCTCCACTGCTCTCTGAAAAATGTCTAGGGCTTTTGTTCTTGTATGAACTGGGTAAAAGTGATTTTTCTTTTTAGTTTTTAAGTTTTTATCCCTGACTACAGCGTTCTCACCATCTTTGTTAATATCTAACACATTATCTCTAGACATTTGTTGCAAATCTACAACGGTACACCAATCTGAGAAAGATAATTGTTCACATCCATCTAATTGTGTACGTGTCTGAGTGGTTAGTCCTTTTTGTGTCTCCATATCAACTGAACCAAAAAAATGATTGCGCAAGGTGACCTTGCGCACAAATTGTTTAGCATCCAAAACTGTCTCAAATAAGTCAAATTGATTTGAAGGCACAAAATTTAAACCCTTGGATAACAACATTTCTTGTGATTTTTCAAGTGTGACACTAGATAGATTAATTACATTATTATTTATATCTATTTCTGGTTTCTCTGTCCCTGTGACCCCGTCACATACACTTTCTGAGAGTTCATTTTGTGATTCTTTTTGGAGTAGTATTGTTGTTTGTTGCCATCTTCTCTTCTTGCCTTTGCCCGTTGCTCCCCTATGGGTTTCTTTTCTTATTGATGCTTTTGGGACACCCTTGTTTTTTGACTGCTGAGATGATGTTTCTGCTACTGCTGTTTCTTGAGGTATTTGTAGAACTGATGGTATGTTGATCTCTCCAGAATTCTCAGCATCTGATGAATCTACTTCATATTCGGTATCCGAAAAGGTGACAGTTTTTCCTGTTTTTTCCCTGGTTTCTCCTAATGCTCTTAGCCCGTGAGTTAGACTAGTCTTCATGTGTCCATTTATAGACCTGTTTGGCATCATAATCTCTTCTATCACTGGTAATTTGTACGTGATTTAAATTGATTCATATTAATTTCAAATTGCTTGTCATAATTCTTAAATTCTTCTTCCTGCTGGAAGGTTTTTAGCTTCTCTTGTACATCCAGCATTTCTTTCAGCAGATCTGATCTTTGTTGTCTCCTATATTAAATCAGTAGATTTATTAGTGCAAAGGAACATGTATCTAGTACACTGTTCCACTTAGCTATACAATCCATACCATTCACATTAAATGAAGGGAACTTTCTAATACGTAGTCCCCTTGGAATATGCTTGTCATGTTGATAAATCAAGAATGATTTGATAGTGATCACAAAATATGTAGCATTATTAAGGAATTACTTCCTATATTGCACATGGATCCTATCATTAAAGAAATAACCGAAAAGGGTTGTGATTTTGTCACTAGATGAGGAAAAACATTGGCAAATTTCTTGTCTCCCTCAGACTTGCTATTAAAGTCCGAATGCAGTTGGCTTAAAAGGAAGAATGTTTTTTTTTCAAATGTAGATGTCCTATCTGTAAAACATGTTTTCATGTAATGGAAGGGAGCAAATTTAAATCTAGCAGCACGGGTCATGAACATGACATTCATTTCTTCATAAATTGCTCGACTACACAGTTAATTTACTTAATTGCTTGTCAAATTTGTTTAAAACAGTATACAGGGAAAACTAAATGCCCCTTAAAAGATAGGTTTCTCCAACATTTAAGATCTATATGTAACACCCTTTCCTGACCTTCCCTGAGGTGGGTGATAGTGTAATGCTGTCTACCTGTTTCGTGTATGAGAACTAAGCCTCCGCAGAGTGGGAGTAGGAGGGGGGTTGAAATCAGGTATATAAGGGATGCCTGTATGACGCAGTGCCTCCATCTATAGGGGACACCCTAGAATAATAGGCTGTGGGGTCCTATAAGATTTTAGTACAAAAAGAAAACAAGTAATAACCACACAAGAAATCTTCAAATAAAATGTTGCTTTGATTATTATAAAGTGTTTAACCAATAACATACAGTGTAACAAATACAAATAATAATATTAATCACAATATCTTCTTATGACATCAGTATACCTTTTTTAAACTCAGAAGTCCTTCATGAGCTCATGAAATAATAACATAACTGTTGTTGTAAAATACTTTGAGGTGGTGCTGTACAATGCAATTTCATATACTAAATAGAATTTAGTTGAGGTAATTATCCCTTGCTGCTTGTGAACGAAGCTAGAGAGCGATGCTTGTGATCGATGCAGTGCTCAAGAAAACCTCTCCTCAGAAATACTGAATAACATAAGTCTCTACCTTATTACTGAATGTCAGCAATCCACTTGCCTTATACTGCAAAGTCAGTCACTCTTTTACTACAAACAGCTGCAGAAATCTCACAGTTATGCCCTTATGTAATGTAGCTTTATAAATCCAGTCAGTGTATTTGTGCAAACTGTTCAGGCAGAATAACTTATAGGATATTCTCTGGGTTAAAATATACATCACACTCAGTTACTTCCTTATGTAATGCAGCTGTGCAATCCATTTAGTGTATTTATGCAAACTGTTTAGGCAGAATAACTTCTAGAATATTCTCTGGGTTATCTCTTTAATATACAACAACTCTGCAGCACATCACACTCAGTTACTTCCTTATGTAATGCAGCTGTGCAATCATTTAGTGTATTTATGCAACTGTTTAAGCAGAATAACTTCTAGAATATTCTCTGGGTTATCTCTTTAATATACAACAACTCTGCAGCACATCAGATATGACTAGTATATCTTTTCTCTTGCATTTAGTTAACATGAAGTTATGGAGATCTTAAAACAGCAGATAATGGCTGACACTCACAGTACAAATAAAAGGTTTCAACTTCTGTCTTCAGCAGCCACATGTAGCAATGTCTGAACTGTCTCTGGAATCCATGCATTAGTCTGAATAACTTCTTTCAGCTTGGAAACAGCAACTTTCTTCCCTAATCTCAAAGTCTGTGCAAGCTCCACACTTCTCTTAACACCTAAGAAATCTCCTCAGCACTAACAACTCCTCCCCCTTCCCAGATGGCATTTCTCTTCCTCAATACAACTATTACAGCAGCCATCTTGGGTAAGGGCAAGGTCCTTACATATAGAAGAAGTTGAATCAGACACTCCTGTAGCAAGGCACTTCAAGGAACTACATAATGCTGATGTGACAAAATTAACAATACAGTGCATAGATCATGTGCCGGTATGGAAGAGAGGAGGTGACAGGGAGAATAAACTTAACAAGTGAGAGATTTACTGGATGCTCACATTAAAAACCAGTAGTCCTCAGGGACTAAATATGAGAAGAGACTTAGATTTGTTTACATGAGTCTTTCCTTCTCCTCTATTCCATATTGAACGTTTAGAGATTTGCTCTTGACCTTATATATGAATATGACAAAGTACACCCACATTGTCCCTCACTCTATTTACATTTGATATTTTCAGGTGATTACATAGCTACTAATATATTGTACTTTTTATGAAGAGATTAGTCCATATTTACAGATACAGAAATATCTACAAGATCTACTAACAAGTTAGCATTTGTATCCTTTCCCTCTCTTGGAAAGCCAGTTGATTGTAGACGCATGTCTCGTATATTATAGCTTATATAGCTTTAGGAGAAATTTGAATAAATAGAGGTGTGCACAGGAAGACACCTATGCAGTGATCAAGTACGCATGCACGAAACGCGTTTGCAGGTATATCTTTTCACACACACTTTGTTTACATGAGTCTTTCCTTCTCCTCTATTCCATATTGCACTAATATATTGCACTTTTTATGAAGAGATTAGTTCATATTTACATATACAGAAATATCTACAAGATCTACTAACGAGTTAGCATTTGTATCCTTTCCCTCTTTTGGAAAGCCAGTTGATTGTAGACGCATGTAATTTAATCAGTGAGAAAATTGATACAAAACACATAGTACTTCCATTGGTAAATTGTTATTCTTCGATAAGGAAGTTGCGAGATAAATTTACTATAGATTAAATATGCACATAATATGTTTTTTTACCTTTTTTTCCTCTGTTTTAGGATCATTGTATATTATAGCTTTTATAGCTTTAGGAGAAATTTGAATAAATAGAGGTGTGCACAGGAAGACACCTATGCAGTGATCAAGTACGCATGCACGAAACGCGTTTGCAGGTATATCTTTTCACACACACACTTTGACCTGATTTTATGGATGCCGTATATCGATTGTGTTTTTAAATGGATTGAATAAACACTGAATTTTATATTTCGTTAGGCTGGAGCTTATTTGGATACAGTGCGCTTCATATCCTGGTATTTCTATAACTTTTTGGGTATGTGGAGCACACACCGTGAACCAGCACTAATTATTCCTTACCTGCTCCTTTCTCACTCTCCATTGTGCCGAGTTCAGAGGTTACAGCGGCTAGTGCTGTGGAATCTACAATCAAGGTGAGAACTTTTGTGCGCTTTTCCTATAGTGATTGTTTGATATATTCATATATATATATATATATATATATATATATATAAATATATATATATACAGTATATATATATATATATATATATATATACACACACACATACATACCTACCTACATACATACACACACATACATATACACTTTTGAGCCCTTCCCAGTCTAACACCTTGTGATATACCATATCCCTTTAAATAAAAAAAATCAATACTCAATCTTTATTTTGTATTTAATATATATATATATATATATAAATATGAGTGACATACTTTATTTTAATATAGTATGCATGCATTTTGCTATGCATATATTCAAGAATTAGCACTTACTTCAGGTCGCCAAATGTGCTACATTTTCCAGAGCAATTAACTCACCACTTGTAATATGAGGGATAATAGCTCACCCTACCCTATGTATTCAAACAATAGGGCACAGTCAATAAAAAAATAATTGTCAACTTTAAGATTTTCTAGTCTTTTTTAAAATTGCCCCACTTGAATCAATGGCCCAACCACAAAGGTGCCTTTAAAGGCTACTGCTGATTAAAGATGGGAATTTGCTTTCGGACAAATGCACATTCATCATGAAAATCTAATTTTCTTGTTTTTTTTTTTACAAAATGAAAATCCGAAAGAATGCACCAACAAAAATAAAAAAAATGAATAAGTACTGATGAAAATCATCAGTATTAATTTGTTTCCTTTATTTATTTATTTTAATCGCTTAATACTTATCTTAAAGTGTTTCAACTGTAGCTTTGAAACATTTACATTTGTTTTAAAGAAAAATAATCTAATTTAATAAAAAAAACCCTGATAGTCCTAAAAATGTGTACCAAGGTCTGCTCTTCTTTAGGATTCCACAATCAAGTCACTGCAATACAAAAACACAAGAATGCACTCCAATGGCACAGTATTTCCGATTATCAGTGATGCTCAGACAAACAATTCACACACAGAAGAGAGGTACTTACAATTGGATATGTAAGAGCCCCCCAGCTAGTTCCCTTTGATTATTCACTGCGTGAATCTTAGGCTTCACTATAGAGTTTTAAACTGACGCATTAAGCACTCAGGAAACTCAAATTGATTAAAAATCTGCAAAAATATCAAAGCAGTATTTATTAAACTATTTAAAAGCAATAAAAACACTGCAACACATTTCACAGAGCTTCTGGTGCTGTTTACTCAGGCAGTATAAAATACATGTACTATAATGTACTATAATATACTATAACATGTATTTATACCAAATAAACACCTTCTAAATGGTTGATTAAAAAATTATTACAACTAGTAAACCTTTTTTGCCATTTACTTATAATACCAGATTATTTTAGAGCAGGGTTGCGATAAGGATAACACAAATGTTAAAAAAGCAGCAAGAACAGTATTTTATGGTGGATTGGAATACTACTGTCAAATGTTACCTATGCATTTTTTATTGGCCCCATACAGAATAACCATTATAGATTAGTGTGCCACTGCTACTCTAGTAATGTAATTTGTTGTTGTTGCTTAAGAGAGCATAAAGATAGATGCTTTTGTTTCATTTTTAACCACTTAATGACCAGTCCTGCTGTCCTGGACCTCTTTCTGGGGAAGTACAGAAATATATGTGCAGAGAGAGAATATTTAAAAAAAAATCATAATGAGAGCGGCAGGGAGTGAGAAGGAGGGAGAACAAGGGAGAGGGAGGGAGAGGGCGAATTAGAGGTAAAGAAAAATATTGATTGGAGGGGGGAGGGGGCTAAATGGAATGGGGGGCAGCTACACTACATAATTTTTTTTTTTTAAGTAAATAAAAAGAAAATGGATAGAAAACTGAGTACTGGCAGACAGCTGCCAGTACGTAATATGCATACATTAGGGGGGAGGGTTAGAGAGTTTTTTTGTGAGGGAAAAGGGATGTAGGAAGGTAAGGTGGTAAACCTGCAATGTATAAAATAATTAAAAAATAATAAAAAAACTAAAAATGAAGGACTAAGGGGTCAATTTATCAAGCTCCGTACGGAGCTTGATGCCCCGTGTTCTAAAGACCGCTGCTCCATAACCTGTCCGCCTGCTCTGAGACGGTGGACAGAAATCAACCCGATCTAATCCGATCAGTTTGATTGACACCCACTGCTAGCTGCCGATTGGCAGCGAATCTGTAGGGGGTGGCATTGCAAGATCTGCTTTCACAAGAACTGCTGGTGTAATGATAAATACCGTCAGCGTTTGCTGTTGGCATTTATCGATGTGTGGTGGACATGATACGCTACATCGTATCATGTCCGTCCACACAATAATAAATTGACCCCTAAAAATTCACTTCACATTGGCAGACTGTCTGCATGTACCTAAGATTGTGGTGGCCAGTGTGGTGGGGGGATGGGGTGAGGGAGGGAAAAGAGCTGTTTATCAATGATCAGGTAGGAATCAGGGAGTGGGTGAAATGGATCAGGTTGGGGGGTAATCTCTATACTACAGCTAAACTTAACCTTACAAGCTACCTGATTAACCTCTTAACCGGCCAGGAATTTCAGAAGTGTGATGCACAACTACAATTATCAGCCTTCTAATTACCAAAAGAAATGACAAAGCCATGCATGTCTGCTTTTTTGAACAAAGGGGATCCCAGAGAAGTTTTTACATCCATTTGTGTTAAGACTGCACAAGCGGTATGTAAATAATTTCAATGAGATCCCCAAAGTTTGTGATAAGTTTGTGAGATGTGATTCCACAATGTAATTTTTAAATATAGCACACCTGTACTGGATGAGAAGCCCTGACAAAGTGCCATGGATCAGGTATGAAACAAATAGGCTGTGAACTTAAGTTTTTGCTTTGACATCAAGTAACTGCATTCTGTGAACTGTTTTCGCTTTTAGACTTTGTGTTTAATAAAAGTTGTTTTATCTTTTCCAGAAGTCTGCTTGAATTTGTTCCTATAATAAGGGTTTGTATTATTAGTGTTGAACTATATATCAAGAAAAAACTCAGGCTGATGAAACAGTTTTGACACTGAGAAACGCGTTGCTGTATAATAAATGTGTTTCAATAAACACTTGTTATATGCAACTTGATATCTCTCTGGCAACTTGTCCCAAGAAAACCTGCCATATCGGATTAGCATTGTATGACCTGTGGGTTACACATACGCCAACCTATCCTGACAGAGGAGGGATCAAGGACAGAATATTTTCCTGACATGAGAGGAGAGTTTACCAGGCAACTCTGAGGCTCCGGTCTGCTCAGCCAGCACTAGGTATTAGTGCTTTATTACATGTGAGTGAATACTATCCTACACATATTGGTATATACCCTCACAGAATTATGCTATGTGGCGCCTGTCTACTCAATTACAGGATAATTTAATGTATGTGTGCTTTTAAGAAATAGACTTTTTCATATACCTTCATGGAAGGCAATACGAGAAAAGGTGGACATTACATTCAACTCACAATATATCACCATCTCCCTGATGGAAAGGCATATGCAGTCTGAAGTTTGTCTATATAGATGCTTATATCTTTTTAACCTCTTGTGAGAAGCCCAGTGTGTGGGGCAAATAAATCACGCTGTTTTACACTGCACTTTAATTTGTTTTTGTGCTTCTCCACTCTGTTTGTTTTATATATATATATATATATATATATATATATATATATAACTCATTGTGTAGTTCATTAACAAATCTAGACAGGCCAGAAAGCTTGTGCGTAGTGGAGGATTTTAAACTAACTTTTACCTCCCCCTAATTTTAAAAGTTGTTGTATTTTGCCCGGAATCAACTTCACCCAGCGGTGATTCAAACCTTCTCCCAGCTGATGAGTGGCAAACACCACAAAACAGGCTGTCCTGGGATGGTTCTGAATCACTGCACTAACCCTAACTAAGCTTTTAAGCTGTGTGAACAGCGATGCTTTGGCGTAAAGGGAGTCTGTGTAAAAGAAGACTTGAAGTAAAAAGTGTGTCGTGAACCTCATTTGCATATTTTACACAGAATCCTTTGCTGCATTTAAAACAAAGTGATTCAGAGGTTTTCTGTGGGAAAGACAATATATATAGATGTACAGAAGAAAATCACTCCAGATAACTAGTCACAAGTGCCTGGGGTGCAACAGAGATAATTGTAGAAGCAAAAAAGAGTGCACCAGGACTCACCAGGACTTTTCAAAGATTTATTCATAATATGTGAACGTTTTCGGGGGTTTAGCCCCTTCCTCAGACATACAAAATACAAATGTGCAAAAACCCACACCAGACACCCTTAAGTTAGAAAGGCCATCCAATCACACCCTCTCCAGGGCAAGGTGCCACCCACATAGTGACATCACCCACCCTAGCAACGAGTGTGAATGTCCCAAATATAAACAAGTAAAGTATATACAATATGAAATACAGCAGGACTGCAGGATCAGCAAATGAAAAAAGGAAGATCAAGTTGCATGGTTAAACGCATATATACATATCACATCATATATTAAGTATCATAGGCATGTCATGAGAAAACAAATAACTCAGACAAAGGGTGGCGATAGGAATAACCTGCTATTGAGGAGAGAGGCCCGATGGACCTGGTAAAGGTAAACCCGGCCCCGAAGAGGAATGGCTACAGGTTGCAGGTCTATGGCACAATCGTAAGACTGGTGAGGAGGCAACGTACCGGCATGCACCTTGTCAAAAATGTCTAGGAACTCTCGGTACTCCTCTGGAAATTGAGATACCGAAGAAGTGTACAAGACTTTGACTGGTTTCCGAAGAGTTGGAAATACATTGCGGGGACCATGACAAAATTTCAGACCTGCGCCAGTTGAGACTGGGATTGTGCTTTTGGAGCCTGAATAACCAGAAAATGCGGATAGTTTATCACCTGGAACTGGAGGGTTACAAAATGGAGAACCCCAACAGCCAAGGATAACAGAGCATAACGAGTGTGGGCTGAAGGGGCCTGCCATCAATGGCCTCAATAGCAAGCGGAACGGACCAAGGCAATACAGGAATGGAGTACTTTGATACAAAAGCACTGTCAATGAAATAGCCCGCAGCACCGGAGTCAACAAGAGCCTGGGTGACTATGGAGGAGTCCACCCAGGAAAGGACAACCATGACCAAAGGTTTCTCCTTTAGCGGTTCTGGGGATGAGGATAAAACACCTAAGGTCTGTCCCCAACAGGACCCTAGGTGCGAGAGTTTCCCGGCCATGTAGGACAAGATTTTAAAAGGTGGTCCTGTAACCCACAATAGAGGCAGAGCCCCTCCCTCCTCCTAAAGGGCTTTTCCGCCATGGAGAGATGTGTGAATCCCAACTGCATCGGCTCAGCAGTACCTGGTGACTCTGGACCAGGAGGCATGGGAGGAGAGGGAGGCATGGGTGGGAACGAACATGTAGGAGACAACGGAACAAGAAGCTTCTGCAAGTGCTCTTTGAAAGAGGGCCTCTCACTTAGTCTGATGTGAATTAGGATTAAAAAAGACACCAATGCCTCGAGATCCTCTGGTAAATCTCTGGCAGCAACTGCGTCTTTAATCGCATCAGAGAGCCCATGAAAGAAGACGGCAACAAGGGCTTCATTGTTCCAACCTACCTCTGCGGCAAGTGTACGGAACTCAATGGCATACTGAGCAACAGATCTAGTACCTTGCTAAATGGAGTCGTTTAGCAGCAGAGGAGGAGCAAGCCGGAGCATCAAATACACTTCGAAAGGAGGCCAAAAATTCAGGGTAATTTGAAACTACAGGTTTATTAGTCTCCCACAAGGGACTAGCCCAGGCAAGAGCTGTGTCAGAGAGTAACGAGATAAGAAATCCCACCTTAGCTCTGTCAGAGGGAAACGCCTGAGGTAACATCTCAAAGTAAATGCCCACCTGGTTCAAAAACCCTCTGCACTGAATAGGATCACCTCCATATTGCTGAGGTAGAGGTGCAGAACCGGACATGCTCTTGGTAGGACTAGGTGCAGCAGCAGAAATAGGAGCAGCCATAACTTGTGGGACACTCTGGTCCAAATGTGCAGTGCGAGTCAACAGGGTTTGCAGGGCTAGTGCAAATTCATCCAAGCGGTGATCCTGTTCATCCATCCTGGAAATTACTGTAGGTAAAGGTTGATTATTAGCACCATCAGGATTCATGGCCCTTGCATAATATCAGGGTGCCAAGAATCAGACTGAGACGAGAAGTCTAAAAATAATCACACCTTTATTAATAACAAAAAATAATAAAAAGTCCACAAGTCAAATAACAAGCCAGGAATCAAAGCCAGAGCTGGTAGTCAGAGGAGCCGAGTCAGGAGCCAAAGTGAGTAGTCAGATGAGCCGGAATAAGGAACAAGGAGAACAGCAGAGTCAGGAACAAGCCAAGAATCAGGAACCAGAAGAGACTTCAGACAGCCAGGTAATACACAGGAATTCACAAACAGGTCTGAGACAACGCAAGGGCAAAGCATACTGAACAGAGGCCCTTTAAATAATAAGTGATGACATCACAATTCTGAGACTGCAACCTGTCTCACACGGATGATGTGCACCAGTCCAGCCATAAGAGGGCATGCAGGAAATGAGCAGCATCAGACACTCTGCACCAGATTCAGTAAAAGGTGAGTAAAATAACAAGCCAGGAATCAAAAATTTAAATGTCTTGGAATGGCCAAGTTAAAGCCCAGACCTCAATCCAATTGAGAATCTGTGATTTTACTTGCTGTACACCAGCGGGACCAATCCAACTTGAGGGAGCTGGAGCAGTTTTGCCTTGAAGAATAGGCAAAAATCCCAGTGGCTAGATGTGCCATGCTTATAGAGACATACCCCAAGAGCCTTGCAGCCGTAATTGCTGTATGAGGTGGCTCTACAAAGTTTTGACTTTGTGGGGTAAATAGTTATGCACTCTCACATTTTCTGGTTTTTGTCTTATTTCTTGTTTGTTTTACAATAAAAAATATTTAGCATCTTCAAAAAAGTAGGCATGCTGCAGGCCCAGACTGACCATAGTGCATTCAGGACAAATGCCCGGTGGGCTTCCGGCTACCTTAGCCCCATCCCCTATTAGGTCCTCACACAGAATAAGTGCAGTCTGTTGCTCTTACTTTCCCCCATTTTTTTTATTTTTTATTTAGTGTTGTAACATTGTGTAGTTTTAATACGCACCGTATTAAAACTACATCATGTCACAAAAATTAATAAAACTGGGCTGCCGGTTAGCCCCACCCACCATTACCATCCACTAGTGTGACATCATCATGGGCAGCCTGTCTCCTTTGCTAGACTTGGGCCACAACCACCTATCATCATACACAGCATCACTTCCAGGGCCGTGTGTAACCCCTGCGCACTGCGTAGCTGTGGCTTCAAAACCAGTCAAATGTTTTGGCGCACAGCTGCACGTGTCATGGTGAGGTGGTGCTATTGCTGGGTCTCTGGGTGAGTGTGGCTGTGGAGTCTGTCATCTCGGTCTGCGGGTCTATGATTCCATGTCAGTGAGTGAGGTTGCCGGTCAGGAGGGTAATCGAATCAGTGACGGTAAGTGACTCACATGATGATAGATCTTGTTTTCTGATCTATCGGGGAAGGGCAGCAGCAGCAGCCAGGGTACAGAGTAACTCATGAAAGAGCAGGGAGGGTGGAGGCTCAGGCTGGTGCTCTGACCGGCGTCTCACTAATAATACTCTCGGGTCAGAATAATCACACCTTTATTAATAACAAAAAATAATAAAAAGTCCACAAGTCAAATAACAAGCCAGGAATCAAAGCCAGAGCTGGTAGTCAGAGGAGCCGAGTCAGGAGCCAAAGCGAGTAGTCAGATGAGTTGGAAAGGAACAAGGAGAACAGCAGAGTCAGGAACAAGCCAAGAATCAAGAACCAGAAGAGACTTCAGACAGCCAGGTAATACACAGGAACTCACAAACAGGTCTGAGACAACGCAAGGACAAAGCATACTGAACAGAGGCCCTTAAAATAATAAGTGATGACATCACAATTCTGAGACTGCAACCTGTCTCACACGGATGATGTACACCAGTCCAGCCATAAGAGGGCATGCAGGAAATGAGCAGCATAAGACACTCTGCGCCAGATTCAGTAAAAGGTGAGTAAAATAACAAGCCAGGAATCAAAGCCAGAGCTGGTAGTCAGAGGAGCCGAGTCAGGAGCCAAAGCGAGTAGTCAGATGAGCCGGAATAAGGAACAAGGAGAACAGCAGAGTCAGGAACAAGCCAAGAATCAGGAACCAGAAGAGACTTCAGACAGCCAGGTAATACACAGGAACTCACAAACAGGTCTGAGACAACGCAAGGGCAAAGCATACTGAAAAGAGGCCCTTTAAATAATAAGTGATGACATCACAATTCTGAGACTGCAACCTGTCTCACACGGATGATGTACACCAGTCCAGCCATAAGAGGGCATGCAGGAAATGAGCAGCATCAGACACTCTGCATCAGATTCAGTAAAAGGTGAGTAAAATGGCTGCCAGCAGCACATGGCAAACAAAGCAGGGAAAAAACCCTTACAGTGGAGAAGTAAAGATCACGGTTGGGTTATAAATAAATATCAGAAACTTTCAACATCCCACAGTGCACCATTAAATCCATTATTACAAAATGGAAAGAATATGGCACCACAACAAACCTGCCAAAAGAGAGCCGCCCACCAAAACTTAAAACCATGCAAGGAGGGCATTTATTAGAGAGGCAACAAAGATATCAAAGATAACCCCGAAGGAGCTGCAAAGCTTCACAACAGAGATTGGAGTATCTGTCCATAGGGCCACTTTAAGCTGTACACTCCACAGAGCTGGGCTTTATGGAAGTAAGGCCAGAAAAAAGACATTGCTTAAAGAAAAAAAAAAAGCAAACACATTTGCTGTTGGCCAAAAGGCATGTGGGAGACTCCCCAAATATATGAAAAAAAAGTTACTCTGGTCAGATGAGACTAAAATTGAGCTTTTTGGCCATCAAGGAAAATGCTTTGTCTGGCAGAAACCCAACACCTCTCATCACCCCAAGAACACCCCCAGTGAAGCATGGTGGTGGCAGCATCATGCTGTAGGAATGTTTTTAATCAGCAGGGACTGGGAGTCTGGTCAGAATTGAAGGAATGATGGATAGTGCTAAATACAGGGAAATTCTTGAGAGAAACTTGTTTCAGTCTTTCAGAGATTTGAGACTGGGACAGGGGTTCACCTTATAGCAGGACAATGACCATAAGCATACTGCTAAAGCAACACTCAAGTGGTTTAATGGGAAACATTTAAATGTCTTGGAATGGCCAAGTTAAAGCCCAGACCTCAATCCAATTGAGAATCTGTGGTTTTACTTGCTGTACACCAGCGGGACCAATCCAACTTGAGGGAGCTGGAGCAGTTTTGCCTTGAAGAATAGGCAAAAATCCCAGTGGCTAGAAGTGCCATGCTTATAGAGACATACCCCAAGAGCCTTGCAGCCATAATTGCTGTAAGAGGTGGCTCTACAAAGTTTTGACTTTGTGGGGTAAATAGTTATGCACTCTCACATTTTCTGGTTTTTGTCTTATTTCTTGTTTGTTTTACAATAAAAAATATTTAGCATCTTCAAAAAAGTAGGCATGCTGCAGGCCCAGACTGACCATAGTGCATTCAGGACAAATGCCTGGTGGGCTTCCGGCTACCTTAGCCCCATCCCCTATTAGGTCCTCACACAGAATAAGTGCAGTCTGTTGCTCTTACTTTCCCCCATTTTTTTTTTAATTTAGTGTTGTAACATTGTGTAGTTTTAATATGCACCGTATTAAAAGTACATCATGTCACAAAAATTAATAAAACTGGGCTGCCGGTTAGCCCCACCCACCATTACCGTCCACTAGTGTGACATCATCATGGGCAGCCTGTCTCCCTTGCTAGACTTGGGCCACAACCACCTACCATCATACACAGCATCACTTCCAGGGCCGTGTGTAACCCCTGCGCACTGCGCAGCTGTGGCTTCACATGTTTTGGTGCACAGCTGCACGTGTCATGGTGAGGTGGTGCTATTGCTGGGTCTCTGGGTTTTGTGGCTGTGGAGTCTGTCATCTCGGTCTGCGGGTCTATGATTCCATGATAGTGAGTGAGGTTGCCGGTCAGGAGGGTAATCGAATCAGTGACGGTAAGTGACTCACATGATGATAGATCTTGTTTTCTGATCTATCGGGGGAAAGGCAGCAGCAGCCAGGGTACAGAGTAACTCATGAAAGAGCAAGGAGGGTGGAGGCTCAGGCCGGTGCTCTGACCGGCATCACACTAATAATACTCTCGGGTCAGAAGTCACTCACTGTGCTCAGCTGCACTGAAAGACACAAAGGGGCTGAATTATCAAGCTCCGGAAACAGAATTATCAAGATCGCCGGAAACAGAAGTTATGAAGCAGAGGTCTAAAGACTGCTGCTCCATAACTTGTCTGCTTGTTCTGAGGCGGCGGACAGAAATCAACCTGATCAAATATGATTGGCTGGTGAACGGCTTGTGCAATGATAAATGCCGACAGCATATGCATATGCATTTATCGATGTGCAGCGGATATGATATGCTACATTGTATCATGTCCGCTCGCACTTTGATAAATATGCCCCTTAGTGCAGAGATCATTTCATGGACGTAGGGTAAGGCATGCAAGCAAGAGCTGCTACTGCCGTTCTTCCTTAGGAACTAATAATAAAATGTGACATAATTTACTGCAGTACTTGGGAGCCAAGCATTTTTATTAACAGCCTCTGTGCTGCAACTTAGCTGAAAGGCTGTGTTAACCTTTTAACTACTGACATAGCTGCCAGGCTGTAGACTTACCCAGCCTAATTCATACAGCCTGCTCTAAAAAAATTAAAATCTTTGTATTTATCCCTAATTAATTTCTCATTATTCCATGTACATCTCTAAGATGTATATATATATATATATATATATATATATATAAATATATATATATATATATATATATATAATTGTGTGTGTATGTGTGTGTGTGTGTATGTACAGTATATGTCTATTGTGTGTCTCTATTATATATGTGTATTTAGTCTGTGTGTAATTAGTCTCCCTATGGGAAAAAGGGGCAACCAGACGTGGACTCCTTGCTCAGTGTGCTTAGAGGAATATGGCTACACCTCACTGATGAGGCCCAATGAAGGCCGAAATGATCATCTGGGGTTGCTGTGTTCCTCGTTCAGAGAGAAATTGCCTGCTATTTCGGTGCTGGACTGACCATAATAGGCAGGATCAGACTTATATGCTACAGGAAAGTTCTACTCTGTGAAAAGCATTACTGGGCTAAAAGAACCTGAACCCAGGTGGTAAATCGCCATAAACAGGCTAACAATGTTATTGAGCCGGTGGTTCGTTCCTGTGAGTGTACTTCTCTGTGTGTGGCTATATATATATATATATATATATATATATATATATCAGTAGTTTGGCAAGAATATAATTGACCATTCAAGGGCCCCTGAGAGCGGCAGTTCATATATATATGTATATGTACAAACACTCTACAAAGGGCGTCCCTCTTTGGAATTTTGGAATGTTGGAAGGTATGTGTATATGATGTGTGTATTTGCATGCATGTGTATCTATATGTATGTGGTGTGTGTGTATATTGTGGGTCTCTGCATGTATGTGATGTGTGTATTTGTATATATGTTTATCTGCATGTTTGTGAATGCTGTGTAGTGTATGTATGTGGGGTGTATATGTTGTGTGTCTGCATATATGTATGTACAGTATCCCACAAAAGTGAGTACACTCCTATCATTTTTGTAAATATTGTATTCTTTCTTTTCATATAACAACACTGAAGAAATGACACTTTGCTACAATGTAAAGTAGTGAGTGTGCAGCCTGTATAGCAGTGCAAATTTGCTATCTCCTAAAAACAACTTAACACACAGCAATCAATGTCTAAACCATTGGCAATAAAAGTGAGTACACCCCTAAGGAGAAATGTCCAAATTGGGCCCAAAGTGTCAATATTTTGTGTGGCCACCATTATTTTCCAGCACTGCCTTAACCCTCTTGGGCATGGAGTTCACCAGAGCTTCACAGGTTGCCACTGGAGTCCTCTTCCACTCCTCCATGACGACATCACGGAGCTGGTGAATGTTAGAGACCTTGCGCTCCCCCACCTTCCATTTGAGGATGCCCCACAGATGCTCAATAGGGTTTAGGTCTGGAGACATGCTTGGCCAGTCCATCACCTTTACCCTCAGCTTCTTTAGCAAGGCAGTGGTCGTCTTGGATGTGTGTTTGTGGTCATTATCATGTTGGATTACTGCCCTGCGGCCCAGTCTCTGAAGGGAGGGGACCATGCTCTGCTTCAGTATGTCACAGTACATGTTGGCATTTATGGTTCCCTCAATAAACTTTAGCTCCACAGTGCCAGCAGCACTCATGCAGGCCCAGACCATGACACTCCCACCACCATGCTTGACTGTAGGCAAGACACATTTATCTTTGTACTCCTCATCTGGTTGCCGCCATACACGCTTCACACCATCTGAACCAAATAAGTTTATCATGGTCTTATCGGACCAGAGGAAAAGGTTCCTGTAATCCATGTCCTTAGTCTGCTTGTCTTCAGCAAACTGTTTCCGGGCTTTCTTGTGCATCATCTTTAGACAGCCATGCAGACCAATTTAATGCGGTGTGCCGTGTATGGTCTGAGCACTGACAGGCTGACCCCCCACCCCTTCAACCTCTGCAGCAATGCTGGCAGCACTCATACATCTATTTCCCAAAGACAACCTCTGGATATGATGCTGAGCACGTGCACTCAACTTCTTTGGTCGACTATGGCGAGGCCTGTTCTGTGTGGAACCTGTCCTGTGAAACCGCTGTATGGTCTTGCCCACCGTGCTGCAGCTCAGTTTCAGGGTCTTGGCAATCTTCTTATAGCCTAGGCCATCTTTAAGTAGAGCAACAATTTTTTTTTTTAGATCCTCAGAGAGTTCTTTGCCATGAGATGCCATGTTGAACTTCCGGTGACCAGTATGAGAGACTGTGAGAGCGATAACACCAAATTTAACATACCTGCTCCCCATTCACAATTGAGACCTTGTAACACTAACGGGTCACATGACACCGGGGAAGGTAAATGACTAATTGGGGCCCAATTTGGGCATTTCCACTTAGGGGTGTACTCACTTTTGTTTTCAACGGTTTAGATATTAATGGCTGTGTGTAATTATTTTGAGGGGCAGCAAATGTACACTGTTATACAGTCTGTACACTCACTACATTGCATTGTAGCAAACTGTAATTTCTTCAGTATTGTCACACTTTTACTGCAGGCCCAGATCATGACACTCCCACCACCATGCTTGACTATAGGCAAGACACACTTGTCTTTGTACTCCTCATCTGGTTGCCGCCATACACGCTTGACACCATCTGAACCAAATAAGTTTATCATGGTCTCATCGGACCAGAGGACAAGGTTCCAGTAATCCATGTCCTTAGTCTGCTTGTCTTCAGCAAACTGTTTCCGGGCTTTCTTGTGCATCATCTTTAGACAGCCATGCAGACCAATTTAATGCAGTGTGCCGCGTATGGTCTGAGCACTGACAGGCTGACCACCCACCCCTTCAACCTCTGCAGCAATGCTGGCAGCACTCATACATCTATTTCCCAGCTCAGTTTCAGGGTCTTGGCAATCTTCTTATAGCCTAGGCCATCTTTATGTAGAGCAACAATTCTTTTTTTCAGATCCTCAGAGAGTTCCTTGCCATGAGGTGCCATGTTGAGCTTCCAGTGACCATTATAAGAGACTGTGAGAGCGATAACACCAAATTTAACATACCTGCTCCCCATTCACACTTGAGACCTTGTAACACTAACGAGTCACATGACACCGGGGAAGGTAAATGACTAATTGGGGCCTAATTTGGACATTTCCACTTAGGGTTGTACTCACTTTTGTTGTCAACAGTTTAGATATTAATGGCTGTGTGTAATTATTTTGAGGGGCAGCAAATGTACACTGTTATACAGTCTGTACACTCACTACTTTACTTGTAGCAAATTGTCATTTCTTCAGTATTGTCACATGAAAATATATAATAAAATATTTACAAAAATGTGAGGGGTGTACTCACTTTTGTTGGATACTGTACAGGGAGTGCAGAATTATTAGGCAAATGAGTATTTTGACCACATCATCCTCTTTATGCATGTTGTCTTACTCCAAGCTGTATAGGCTCGAAAGCCTACTACCAATTAAGCATATTAGGTGATGTGCATCTCTGTAATGAGAAGGGGTGTGGTCTAATGACATCAACACCCTATATCAGGTGTGCATAATTATTTGGCAACTTCCTTTCCTTTGGCAACATGGGTCAAAAGAAGGACTTGACAGGCTCAGAAAAGTAAAAAATAGTGAGATATCTTTCAGAGGGATGCAGCACTCTTAAAATTGCAAAGCTTCTGAAGCGTGATTATCGAACAATCAAGCGTTTCATTCAAAATAGTCAACAGGGTCGCAAGAAGCGTGTGGAAAAACCAAGGCGCAAAATAACTGCCCATGAACTGAGAAAAGTCAAGCGTGCAGCTGTCAAGGTGCCACTTGCCACCAGTTTGGCCATATTTCAGAGCTGCAACATCACTGGAGTGCCCAAAAGCACAAGGTGTGCAATACTCAGAGACATGGCCAAGGTAAGAAAGGCTGAAAGACGACCACCACTGAACAAGACACACAAGCTGAAACGTCAAGACTGGGCCAAGAAATATCTCAAGACTGATTTTTCTAAGGTTTTATGGACTGATGAAATGAGAGTGAGTCTTGATGGGCCAGATGGATGGGCTCGTGGCTGGATTGGTAAAGGGCAGAGAGCTCCAGTCCGACTCAGACGCCAGCAAGGTGGAGGTGGAGTACTGGTTTGGGCTGGTATCATCAAAGATGAGCTTGTGGGGTCTTTTCGGGTTGAGGATGGAGTCAAGCTCAACTCCCAGTCCTACTGCCAGTTTCTGGAAGACACCTTCTTCAAGCAGTGGTACAGGAAGAAGTCTGCATCCTTCAAGAAAAACATGATTTTCATGCAGGACAATGCTCCATCACACGCGTCCAAGTACTCCACAGCGTGGCTGGTAAGAAAGGGTATAAAAGAAGAAAATCTATTGATGGTGAACAGATCAAAACACTGACAGAATCCATGGATGGCAGGCTTTTGAGTGTCCTTGTAAAGAAAGGTGGCTATAATGGTCACTGATTTGTTTTTGTTTTGTTTTTGAATGTCAGGAATGTATATTTGTGAATGTTGAGATGTTATATTGGTTTCACTGGTAAAAATAAATAATTGAAATGGGTATATATTTGTTTTTTGTTAAGTTGCCTAATAATTATGCACAGTAATACTCACCTGCACACACAGATATCCCCCTAAAATAGCTATAACTAAAAACAAACTAAAAACTACTTCCAAAACTATTCAGCTTTGATATTAATGAGTTTTTTGGGTTCATTGAGAACATGGTTGTTGTTCAATAATAAAATTAATCCTCACAACTTGCCTAATAATTCTGCACTCCCTGTATATATAAGTATGTTTATATGTTTGTTTGACTGTGATCCTGCATTGTGTGGCTGTTTAGGGACCCAGGTTTTGGAAGAGACCTTGATGTGGTACCTGGGCTTCCTGAGAGTGCTGTTTTTGTACCCAGGGCTGTGCATGTTGCAGGGTCATAGGATGTGTACCTGGTCCGGCCTGAGAGTGCTGTCCTCTTTCGTGTTTTGTATATGTATGGGGAGATTACATAAGCCTTGCCACCCTTCATTTTTTCCCAGTTTGTTTGACTGTGAGCCTGCATTGTGTGGCTGTTTAGGAACCCAGGTTTTGGAAGAGACCTTGACGTGGTACCTGCTCTTGTCCCATTTGGCCAGATGCGGTAACTAACTCTTCCATTGTTACCTTTTATCTTAGTTGTGAGTATGTAAGTGAGTGCTGAACTTTTTCTGTGTGCTATATTATTGTATATATTTTTTGTAATTTACCCATTTGGGACGTGCACCCAGACCTGACTGGGGTTAAACTGCCTGTGGCTCTATGGACGGTGCAGCTTCCTGAGAGTGCTGTTTTTGCACCCAGGGCTGTGCATGTTGCAGGGTCATGGGATGTGTACCCGGTCTGGCCTGAGAGTGCTGTCCCCTTTCGTGTTTTGTATATATATATGTATATATATATGTATATAGGCAAAAAGAGTCAGTTGCACTCTCACAAACAGTTCTCCAAGGGCCAGGGTGCTAGAGTAGTTGAAATGTAGCAAAACAGGAAACGGCACTCTCTGGACTTAAGTAAAAAACAAATAGTTTATTCGAGTTTGATGTTATTGGCGTCTGTAGCATTAATGGTACATATGACCCTTGACTATGTAGTACGGGTATTATGAGTTAGGCATTAACTATAAGTGCATTGCGTGAATTGCATTTCAACATGATGAGGTGCCGATGTTTAACTAAACGTTTTTTCAAACCCTTTTTTCTAAACCTTCTTGTTTTCCTGTACTTAGCTAATAATATTGTGATATGTCTCTTTATAATGACACACTGCCACTGGGTTATTAGAAGTACTAATATACAGCAGGTGTATTATGTGGTAGGATGATGTGTTGATTTGCTAATTGACCTGATGCTAATTAACCATAATGATTTGGTTTCTTTGATGTGATTGTTGCATTGGTAAATGTATTTACTTTGAACTGGTTGTTTGGTTGCTATGGCAACCATTTTTGGCGGTTTTTTGCACTAGGGGGAGGGGTTTGTGTATGCTTAAATGTTTGTTTCACTGGTATGTTGTTGGTCTGATGAAGGGGAGCATTCCCCGAAACGTTACCGAATAAACTATTTGTTTTTTACTTAAGTCCAGAGAGTGCTGTTTCCTGTTTTGCTATATATATATATATATATATATATATATATATATATATATATATATATATATATATATATATATATATATATATATATTTATATATATAAAAAAAAAGTCTAAACTAATATGAGAGCCATTTCTTTCCTAAGATATGGAGAGTCCATGACGTCATCAATTACTAGTGGGAATATCCCTCCTGGCCAGCAGGAGGAGGCTAAGAGCACCACAGCAAAGCTGTTAAGTGTCACTCACCTACCCATAATCCCCAGTCATTCACTATGCCTCTGTCAATGGAGGAGGTGAAGTTTTGGTGTCTGAAGAAAATTGGATTTTTTTCGCTTCAAGCAAGATTTTTGGGTCTAGCTGTAGTCCACGTTAATCTCTTCAGTAGAGTAGTGATGGTTTTAAAGCAGTTAGGAACTTGTGAGGTGGGCCTTGCTCTGTTTTCCTAACATATTGCTGCCCTAGTATAGAAAGCCAGAGTAGATTTAGTCTGTTCTTTCTTTTTTCTATAGGCCTCTGTAAGCAATATGTGTCCTTTTCACGCCTGTCTCCCTGCCGGACAGATAATTTGCATGTAAGTGCATTTTGTCTTCTAGGTGAGGAGACTTGCACTTCATAGTTTTTAAAATTAAAGAATAGCTCTCTGCTTTTATTATTGGGACTAAAGAAGGAATCCTTAGTTGAGGACTTTCTACAGGCAGTATGCAGGCACTTTTTATTGTATGTGACAAGAGACTTAGAGTTAATTCCCTTTACGGGTATGAAGGGGTTAATTCCTTATTCCGACTCATTTGTTTTTACTGTAAAGTACTTCCATGCAAGTCCTTGGTTGTCTTTTGAATTATATTAACTCTGTGGGACATGTCAACAATTTTTTTTTTATTGTCTCTGTTGGTTTTTTTGTAACTACGACGGCTCATATTTGACTAAGGGTTATATTTATGTAAGTGCGAGCAGACATGATACGATGTAGTGTATCATGTCCGCTGCACATCGATAAATGCCGACAGCATACGCTGTCGGCATTTATCATTGCACCAGCAGTTCTTGTGAACTGCTGGTGCAATGCCGCCCCCTGCAGAATAGCCGCTAGCAGGGGGTGTCAATCAATCAACCCAATCGTATTCGATCGGGTTGATTTCTGTCCGCCGCCTCAGAGCAGATTGAAGGCTCGCCGGAAACAAGGAGCATCAAGCTCCATACAGAGCTGGATAAATTGACCCCTAAGTGTTTAGTTTTGTTTTTGAGCCAGATTGGAAGCGCACGCTTTGTTTAATAGCGCAGCTTTTTTTCATCCCGGTCATGTTACCTTCCACTTCTGCTTTGGAGCAGTGTCGGCTGCTTCCGTGAGAGGATTCTGTATTAGTGCAGTAAGTAGCTTGCTGAATAGATGCGGATTGATACTGCTGTTCTTTGTTTATTAAACTGAATAAATTTAATCGTAACAGTTTTTCTGTATATAGCAGAAAGTGACCTGTTTGCTGTTTCCTCACACTTACATTGCATAATATATTTGTATCCAGATTAGCTACAGTCTGCTTAATACCGGAGGGATAGGCACCTCAGTTTAATGCTGAGGTGCAGAGAGTCAGAGATTCTTAGTTAAGGCGAAACTCTATTGCTCTCAGCAATCTAAATTAAAGTGTCAAATTTAAAGGGCCAGTAACAATTAAAAATAGTTTTGTTTTTTTTTGTGATCATTTTGTCAGGGAGCAGGAGTCTCATATCAAGATAATGTTTGCTGTGCCTAGAGAACCTGGTTGCATTTCTATGCAATTTTGTACCTCATGTTTAAACAAATCTTTAAAATGTAAAGTTAAAGTTTTTTATTTCTGAGCCAAATGTCTCTAAAAATGATGCTGTTTAGGCTATGCCACAGTTCTTCTCAAACGTCCCAAGCCTCATTGGGTCACATGCAGTGCCCTGCAGTTCCTCTCAGACTCCAAGTGGAGTTTATTTGCTTGCAGAATTTGCTGCACAGGTATCTTCTGAGGTATCTGCAGTATTATATGTTTTTCCTTTGTTGAGGAAAATTAAAGATTCAGATTGTAAGGTTTCTGTTCCACCTGCTGCTACACTGGTTTGCCCTCCTCATAAGTCTCATTGGTAGCCTCTGAGGGTGAGAGCTCAGATTCGGACAGTATAATTCCTTTCTTCTGATGCTGAAGAAATAACCTTCAAATTTAAGCTTGAACACCTTTGTGCATTGTTAAAGGAGGTTTTAGCTACTTTGGACGACTCTTATACTCCTGTTGTAGTCAACCCTAAGAAGTCTAGTAAACGTATAGTCCTAAGGACATCAAAGTCCTTTTGTTCCTTTTGTAACTTCTAAGGAAAGTCTTCCTCTACCAAACAGGAACAGTCCAAGTCTTCTAGGAAAACCCAATCATCTTGGAACAAGGGGAAGCGATGAAAGAAACCGGCATTTGAGTCTAAGTCGGCATGAAAGGTTTGGCCCGTCCAGGATCAGATCAAGTGGGGGGCGGTCTTTCTCTATTTTTCAGGATAAGATATGTCCCAGATCCTTGGGCTGTGGACATAGTATCAAAGGGTTTCAAGATTAAATTCTAAATGTTCTCTTCCAGGGGCAAATTCCTCCTCTCAAGTTCGGCAGTCCAGATGAAGAAGTGGGGCATTCTTGAACTCTGTTCAGGGCCTTTTCTTTCTGGGGGTGATAGTTCTAGTTCCACTAAGGGAACAGGGCCTATGGTTCTATTCAATCCTGTTTGTGGTTCCCAAACAGAGGGAACTTTTCAACCCATTCTAGACCTTAAGAGTCTCAACAGGTTGTTTAGGGTACCATCCTTCAAAATAGAAATTATTAGTTCCATTCTTCCTTTGGTCTAAGAGGGTCAGTTCATGACAACCATAGACCTGAAGGATTCGTATCTTTATGTTCCCATTCACAGGGATCAGTTTTAGTACCCAAGCTTTGCCTTTATAGACAGACATTTTCAGTCTGTGGTGTCTTTTGGCAGTGATTCTGGAAAGAGTTCCCTTGTCCAGCTACAGTTTTTCTTAGGGACCATTATATATATTCCCTATCTATGAAAATATTTCTGACAGAGGTCAGAAAATCCAATATTTTTTACTCTTGCCTCTCTCTGCAGTCTACTGTTCAGCCATCAGTGACTCAATGTATGGAAATCGGTCTGATGGTCATTTTCATGGACTTCATTCCCTTTGTTCGATTCCATTTGAGAGTTCTGCAGTTTGGCATACTCAGACAATGGAACGGAAACCAATCAGATCTGTTTAAGAGGAGAGATTTAGACCCGTCTCTCCTGTGGTGGTTTTCTCAGGAGCATTTCATTCAGGACACATGCGTCCGGACATCTTCATGGGTGATTGTGACCACGGATGCCAGCCTGCTAAGCTGGGGAGCAGTCTGGAACTCGTTGAAGGCACAGTGACTTTAGATTTGGGAGAAGTCTGCTCTCCCCATAAACATCTTGGAGTTGAGAGTGATTTACAATGCTCTGATGGCTTGGCCTCAGTTGTCCTTAGCCAGTTTTTTTAGGTTCCAGTCGGACAACATCTCCTCAGTGGCTTACATCAACCACCAGGGAGGAACTCGGAGTTCATTAACCATGAGGGAGATGACTCAGATTATTTAGTGGGAGGAAGCACTCAATTGTTTATCTGCCATTCACATTCCAGAAATAGACAACTGGGAAGCGGATTTCCTGAGCAGACAGACATTTCATCGCAGGGAGTTGGCTCTTTATCTTGAGGTGTTCTCCAGGTTAACCCTCAAATGGCAGATGCTGGAGTTGGCTCTGATGGCGTATTGACAGAACACCAAGCTTCTAAGGTACGGTTCAAGGTTAACAGATCTTCAGGCCACCTATAGATGCTCTGGCGGGTTCTTGGGATTTTAGTCTAGCATATCTGTTTCCTCCATTTGCTCTCCTTCCATGAGTTATTGCTTGTATCAAACAGGAGAGAGAGAGATCATTGGTAATTCTAATAGCTCCTGCATGGCCTGCAGGATCTGGTATGCAGACCTAGTGAAGATGTAATCTCTTCCACCTTGGAGGTTGCTTCTGAGGAAGGACCTTCTAACTCAGGGTCCATTACTTTATCCAAATCTTGTTTCTCTGAAGCTGACTGCTTGGAGATTGAACGCTTATTTCTGTCTAAGCGTTGTTTTTCTGAGTCAGTCATTGAGACCATGATTCAGGCTTGCAAGCCTGTTTCAAGAAAGATTTACCACAAGGTATGGCATAAATACCTTCATTGGTGTAAATCCAAAGGCTACTCTTGGAGTAGGGTCAGGATTCCTAGGATTTTTATCTTTTCTCTAGGAAGGTCTGAAGAAGGGATTTCCATTCAGTGATTGGAAGGGTCAGATTTCTGCATTGTCTTTTTTGTTTCACAAGAATCTGGCAGATGTGCCAGATGTTCAATATTTTTGTCAGGCCCTGGTCAGAATCAGGCCTGTGTTTATGTCTGTTGCATCTCCTTGGAGTTTTAACCTTGTTCCTAAAGTTTTGTATCAGGCTCTGTTTGAGCCATTGCATTCCATAGATATTAAGTTGTTATCTTGGAATGTTTTGTTTCTTATTGCTATTTCTTCTGCTCGGGGAGTTTCTGAACTCTCGGCTTTGCAGTGTGATTCACCTTATCTTATCTTTCATGCTAATAAGGCGGTTCTTTGTACTAAGTTGGGTTTTCTTCCAAAAGTGGTTTCGGATAGAAATATTAATCAGGCAATTGTTGTTCCTTCTCTATGTCCTAATCCTTCTTCTTATAAGGAACGTTTGTTGCGCAAACAGGATGTTGTGCGTGCTCTAAAATTCTTCCTACACGTAACTAAGGATTTTTGCCAGTACTCTGCCCTGTTTGTTTGTTTCTCTGAAAAATGTAAAGGTCAGAAAGCTACTGCTACTTCTCTTTCTCTCTGGTTGAGAAGTATAATTCGTTTTGCTTATGAGATGGCTAGTCAGCAGCCTCCTGAGAGAATTACACCTCGTTCCACGAGGGCTGCCTCCTCTTCTTGGGCTTTCAAAAATGAAGCTTCTGTGGAACAGATTTGCAAGGCTGCAGTTTGGCCCTCTCTGTATATTTTTTCCAAATTTTCCAAATTTGATTCTTTTGCCTTGGCTAAGGCTTATTTTTGGAGAAAGGTTCTTCAAGCGGCTGTGCCATCTGTTTAGGTCTGCCTGTCTTGTTCTCCCTCCCTAGTCATCTGTGTCCTCTAGCTTGTGTATTGGTTTCCTCTAGTAATTGATGATGTTGTGGACTTTCCATATCTTAGGAAAGAAAATACAATTTATGCTTACCTGATAACTTTCTTTCCGAAAATGGAGAGTCCACGACCCCACCCTTAAATTTAAGACAGTTATTTTTGACTAAACCTCAGGCACCTCTACACCTTTGTGTTATTCCTTTTTTCCATTTTCCTTTGGTCAAATGGCTGGGGATTATGGGTAGGCGAGTGACACTTAATAGCTTTGCTGTGGTGCTCTTTGCCTCCTCCTGCTGGCCAGGAGTGATATTCCCACAAGTAATTGATGACGTTGTGGACTCTCCATATCCAGAAAGAAAGAAATTTATCAGGTAAGCATACATTTTTTTTTCCATATATTTCTTTCACAAGACCCTACAATGATTTAAATCTAATACGTGTGCCTTATTCCAAGATGGCTATTTGTGACAGTTATATGTGCTTTTCAAGATAGCTTCAAAATGCTTCTAGTAAAAGTTATTACTGGTCTTTAGCGGCATAAACACATATGGTTTGAGGGCCTGTCTGTGCACCAGTATTCAAACCCTACACTTTCTCAGAGAGTCAGCAGGGACACAACACACACCATCGCAAGGTCTCTGAGCTTGAATACTGATGTACAGGCACTCACAGCATATGTGTGTATGCCACTGAACAACACTAATAACTTTTACTCTAAGCATTTTTGATAATGGAAGTATATTGCAAAAATGCTTCTATTTAAGATTGAAATGCGCCCATGCATATTTAAATTTTGACCTTTTAATTCCTTTACACAATATAGTTGCCTTTTTCCAAGATGGCAAACTGTAGCTTATATCTAGTTAGCTGTCTGTGCCTCTTTCCAAGATGGTAACCTGTGCCTTACACATACATTATTATTAATAAGAAATGGGGAGTGCTTTGCCTTAAAATGCCTAGGCCTATTTTTGGTCCCAGTCCGGCCCTGGCATGCTGTGTAAATCAAATGATACAAACCCCCCAAAAAAATAGATTCTAATTCCAGGTTGTAGTGCAAAAAAAAAGGGAAAATGCTAATGGGTGAATACTTTTGCTAGGCACTGTATATACCCTTATAACAGGCAACCAAAACTACCATTTGTTTTAAAGCCCAGAATGCCCTCTTTAAAATAAAAGACCCTATAAGTTTTAATAGCCAGGGGATCACTGTGATAATAGTGATCACCTGGCATGAATAAATATCCATTTATTTACTTAGAGGTTCATGAGACACCCTATGTGCAGATCAAAGTTACCTAACTATACCCAAAGGTCCTTATATATATGAGGATAACACTTCTTTCTCCAACATAGGTGTGTCCGGTCCACGGCGTCATCCTTACTTGTGGGATATTCTCTTCCCCAACAGGAAATGGCAAAGAGCCCAGCAAAGCTGGTCACATGATCCCTCCTAGGCTCCGCCTACCCCAGTCATTCTCTTTGCCGTTGTACAGGCAACATCTCCACGGAGATGGCTTAGAGTTTTTTAGTGTTTAACTGTAGTTTTTCATTATTCAATCAAGAGTTTGTTATTTTCAAATAGTGCTGGTACGTACTATTTACTCAGAAACAGAAAAGAGATGAAGAATTCTGTTTGTATGAGGAAAATGATTTTAGCAACCGTAACTAAAATCCATGGCTGTTCCACACAGGACTGTTGAGAGCAATTAACTTCAGTTGGGGGAACAGTGTGCAGTCTCTTACTGCTTGAGGTATGACACATTCTAACAAGACGATGTAATGCTGGAAGCTGTCATTTTCCCTATGGGATCCGGTAAGCCATGTTTATTACGATTGTAAATAAGGGCTTCACAAGGGCTTATTTAAACTGTAGACTTTTTCTGGGCTAAATCGATTGATTATTAACACATATTTAGCCTTGAGGAATCATTTTATATGGGTATTTTGATATAATAATATCGGCAGGCACTGTTTTAGACACCTTATTCTTTAGGGGCTTTCCCAAAGCATAGGCAGAGTCTCATTTTCGCGCCGGTGTTGCGCACTTGTTTTTGAGAGGCATGGCATGCAGTCGCATGTGAGAGGAGCTCTGATACTTATAAAAGACTTCTGAAGGCGTCATTTGGTATCGTATTCCCCTTTGGGTTTGGTTGGGTCTCAGCAAAGCAGATACCAGGGACTGTAAAGGGGTTTAAAGCTTAAAACGGCTCCGGTTCCGTTATTTTAAGGGTTAAAGCTTCCAAAATTGGTGTGCAATATTTTCAAAGCTTTAAGACGCTGTGGTGAAAATTTGGTGAATTTTGAACAATTCCTTCATGTTTTTTCGCAATTGCAGTAATAAAGTGTGTTCAGTTTAAAATTTAAAGTGACAGTAACGGTTTTATTTTAAAACGTTTTTTGTACTTTCTGTTCAAGTTTATGCCTGTTTAACATGTCTGAACTACCAGATAGACTGTGTTCTGAATGTGGGGAAGCCAGAATTCCTATTCATTTAAATAAATGTGATTTATGTGATAATGACAATGATGCCCAAGATGATTCCTCAAGTGAGGGGAGTAAGCATGGTACTGCATCATTCCCTCCTTCGTCTACACGAGTCTTGCCCACTCAGGAGGCCCCTAGTACATCTAGCGCGCCAATACTCCTTACTATGCAACAATTAACGGCTGTAATGGATAATTCTGTCAAAAACATTTTAGCCAAAATGAACCCTTGTCAGCGTAAGCGTGGCTGCTCTGTTTTAGTTACTGAAGAGCATGACGACGCTGATATTAATATCTCTGAAGGGCCCCTAACCCAATCTGAGGGGGCCAGGGAGGTTTTGTCTGAGGGAGAAATTACTGATTTAGGGAACATTTCTCAGCAGGCTGAATCTGATGTGATTACATTTAAATTTAAATTGGAACATCTCCGCATTTTGCTTAAGGAGGTATTATCCACTCTGGATGATTGTGAAAATTTAGTCATCCCAGAGAAACTATGTAAAATGGACAAGTTCCTAGAGGTGCCGGGGCTCCCAGAAGCTTTTCCTATACCCAAGCGGGTGGCGGACATTGTTAATAAAGAATGGGAAAGGCCCGGTATTCCTTTCGTCCCTCCCCCCATATTTAAAAAATTGTTTCCTATGGTCGACCCCAGAAAGGACTTATGGCAGTCAGTCCCCAAGGTCGAGGGAGCGGTTTCTACTTTAAACAAACGCACCACTATTCCCATAGAGGATAGTTGTGCTTTCAAAGATCCTATGGATAAAAAATTAGAAGGTTTGCTTAAAAAGATGTTTGTTCAGCAGGGTTACCTTCTACAACCCATTTCATGCATTGTCCCTGTCACTACTGCCGCATATTTCTGGTTTGATGAACTGCTTAAGGTGCTCGATAGTGACTCTCCTCCTTATGAGGAGATTATGGACAGAATCAATGCTCTCAAATTGGCTAATTCTTTCACTCTAGACGCCTCTTTGCAATTGGCTAAGTTAGCGGCTAAGAACTCTGGGTTTGCTATTGTGGCGCGCAGAGCGCTTTGGTTGAAATCTTGGTCGGCTGATGCGTCTTCCAAGAACAAGCTACTAAACATTCCTTTCAAGGGGAAAACGTTGTTTGGTCCTGACTTGAAAGAGATTATCTCTGATATCACTGGGGGTAAGGGCCACGCCCTTCCTCAGGATCGGCCTTTCAAGGCAAAAAATAGACCTAATTTTCGTCCCTTTCGTAAAAACGGACCAGCCCAAGGTGCTACGTCCTCTAAGCAAGAGGGTAATACTTCTCAGGCCAAGCCAGCTTGGAGACCAATGCAAGGCTGGAACAAGGGAAAGCAGGCCAAGAAACCTGCCACTGCTACCAAGACAGCATGAAATATTGGCCCCCGATCCGGGACCGGATCTGGTGGGGGGCAGACTCTCTCTCTTCGCTCAGGCTTGGGCAAGAGATGTTCTGGATCCTTGGGCGCTAGAAATAGTCTCCCAGGGTTATCTTCTGGAATTCAAGGGACTTCCCCCAAGGGGGAGGTTCCACAGGTCGCAGTTGTCTTCAGACCACATAAAAAGACAGGCGTTCTTACATTGTGTAGAAGACCTGTTAAAAATGGGAGTGATTCATCCTGTTCCATTAAGAGAACAGGGGATGGGGTTCTACTCCAATCTGTTCATAGTTCCCAAAAAAGAGGGAACGTTCAGACCAATCCTAGATCTCAAGATCTTAAACAAATTTCTCAAGGTCCCATCGTTCAAGATGGAAACCATTCGAACTATCCTTCCTTCCATCCAGGAAGGTCAATTCATGACCATGGTGGATTTAAAGGATGCGTATCTACATATTCCTATCCACAAGGAACATCATCGGTTCCTAAGGTTTGCATTCCTGGACAAACATTACCAGTTCGTGGCGCTTCCTTTCGGATTAGCCACTGCTCCAAGGATTTTCACAAAGGTACTAGGGTCCCTTCTAGCGGTGCTAAGACCAAGGGGCATTGCAGTAGTACCTTACCTGGACGACATTCTGATTCAAGCGTCGTCCCTTCCTCAAGCAAAGGCTCACACGGACATTGTCCTGGCCTTTCTCAGATCTCACGGCTGGAAAGTGAACGTGGAAAAGAGTTCTCTATCCCCGTCAACAGGGGTTCCCTTCTTGGGAACAATTATAGACTCCTTAGAAATGAGGATCTTTCTAACAGAGGCCAGAAAAACAAAGCTTCTGGACTCTTGTCGGATACTTCATTCCGTTCCTCTTCCTTCCATAGCTCAGTGCATGGAAGTGATCGGGTTGATGGTGGCGGCGATGGACATAGTTCCTTTTGCGCGCATTCATCTAAGACCATTACAACTGTGCATGCTCAGTCAGTGGAATGGGGACTATACAGACTTGTCTCCGAAGATACAAGTAAATCAGAAGACCAGAGACTCACTCCGTTGGTGGCTGTCCCTGGACAATCTGTCTCAAGGGATGATGTTCCACAGACCAGAGTGGGTCATTGTCACGACCGACGCCAGTCTGATAGGCTGGGGCGCGGTCTGGGGATCCCTGAAAGCTCAGGGTCTTTGGTCTCGGGAAGAATCTCTTCTACCGATAAATATTCTGGAACTGAGAGCGATATTCAATGCTCTCCAGGCCTGGCCCCAGCTTGCGAGGACCAGGTTCATACGGTTTCAATCAGACAACATGACGACTGTTGCGTACATCAACCATCAGGGGGGAACAAGGAGTTCCCTAGCGATGGAAGAAGTAACCAAAATTATTCTTTGGGCGGAGTCTCACTCCTGCCACCTGTCTGCTATCCACATCCCAGGAGTGGAAAATTGGGAAGCGGATTTTCTGAGTCGGCAGACATTGCATCCGGGGGAGTGGGAACTCCATCCGGAAATCTTTGCCCAAGTCACTCACCTGTGGGGCATTCCAGACATGGATCTGATGGCCTCTCGTCAGAACTTCAAAGTTCCTTGCTACGGGGCCAGATCCTGGGATCCCAAGGCGGCTCTAGTGGATGCACTAGTAGCACCTTGGACCTTCAAACTAGCTTATGTGTTCCCGCCATTTCCTCTCATCCCCAGGCTGATAGCCAGGATCAAGCAGGAGAGGGCGTCGGTGATCTTGATAGCTCCTGCGTGGCCACGCAGGACTTGGTATGCAGATCTGGTGAATATGTCATCGGCTCCACCTTGGAAGCTACCTTTGAGACGAGACCTTCTTGTTCAGGGTCCGTTCGAACATCCGAATCTGGTTTCACTCCAGCTGACTGCTTGGAGATTGAACGCTTGATTTTATCGAAGCGAGGATTCTCAGATTCTGTTATCGATACTCTTGTTCAGGCCAGAAAGCCTGTGACTAGAAAGATTTACCACAAAATTTGGAAAAAATATATCTGTTGGTGTGAATCTAAAGGATTCCCTTGGGACAAGGTTAAGATTCCTAGGATTCTATCCTTCCTTCAAGAAGGATCGGAAAAAGGATTATCTGCAAGTTCCCTGAAGGGACAGATTTCTGCCTTGTCGGTATTACTTCACAAAAAGCTGGCAGCTGTGCCAGATGTTCAAGCCTTTGTTCAGGCTCTGGTTAGAATCAAGCCTGTTTACAAACCTTTGACTCCTCCTTGGAGTCTCAATTTAGTTCTTTCAGTTCTTCAGGGGGTTCCATTTGAACCCTTACATTCCGTTGATATTAAGTTATTATCTTGGAAAGTTTTGTTTTTAGTTGCGATTTCTTCTGCTAGAAGAGTCTCAGAATTATCTGCTCTGCAGTGTTCTCCTCCTTATCTGGTGTTCCATGCAGATAAGGTGGTTTTACGTACTAAACCTGGTTTTCTTCCAAAAGTTGTTTCTAACAAAAACATTAACCAGGAGATTATCGTACCTTCTCTGTGTCCAAAACCAGTTTCAAAGAAGGAACGTTTGTTGCACAATTTGGATGTTGTTCGCGCTCTAAAATTCTATTTAGATGCTACAAAGGATTTTAGACAAACATCTTCCTTGTTTGTTGTTTATTCAGGTAAAAGGAGAGGTCAAAAAGCAACTTCTACCTCTCTCTCTTTTTGGATTAAAAGCATCATCAGATTGGCTTACGAGACTGCCGGACGGCAGCCTCCCGAAAGAATCACAGCTCATTCCACTAGGGCTGTGGCTTCCACATGGGCCTTCAAGAACGAGGCTTCTGTTGATCAGATATGTAGGGCAGCGACTTGGTCTTCACTGCACACTTTTACCAAATTTTACAAGTTTGATACTTTTGCTTCTTCTGAGGCTATTTTTGGGAGAAAGGTTTTGCAAGCCGTGGTGCCTTCCATTTAGGTGACCTGATTTGCTCCCTCCCTTCATCCGTGTCCTAAAGCTTTGGTATTGGTTCCCACAAGTAAGGATGACGCCGTGGACCGGACACACCTATGTTGGAGAAAACAGAATTTATGTTTACCTGATAAATTTCTTTCTCCAACGGTGTGTCCGGTCCACGGCCCGCCCTGGTTTTTTTAATCAGGTCTGATATTTTATTTTCTTTAACTACAGTCACCACGGTACCATATGGTTTCTCCTATGCAAATATTCCTCCTTAACGTCGGTCGAATGACTGGGGTAGGCGGAGCCTAGGAGGGATCATGTGACCAGCTTTGCTGGGCTCTTTGCCATTTCCTGTTGGGGAAGAGAATATCCCACAAGTAAGGATGACGCCGTGGACCGGACACACCGTTGGAGAAAGAAATTTATCAGGTAAACATAAATTCTGTTTTTTACTGTAAAGTGTGAGGGGAAAACACACACACGCTATTATTTGTTGAAGTTTTCTTACATATCATGATATATACATAATATAATGGAAACGTTTGAATCTGTTGGGTCTCCTGAAATATGTGCAGTTTTCTCACTGACAACCAGTAGGACCTAAATGTAAATATCACCTAAAAACTGCAAAACAGCTCAGCACAGGGGTGGAAATGGCTCAGCAATTAAAGGATTAAAAGGAAAGGAAAGTCAAGCTTGTAGGATTCAGAAAGAGTATGTCATTTTAAAAAAACTTAAATTCACTTCTATTTCCAAATGTGCTTTGTTCTTTTGGTATCTCTTGTTGAAAAAGAATAAGCACATATCCTACACTAGTGGGAGGTAGTTGCTGATTGGTGCCTGCACACATTTTTCCCTTGTGGTTGACTGACAAACGGCTAGATTACGAGTTTTATCAGTATAACGCTCCTTTTTTTTCCAGCGCTTACTTTAAACAAAGCTGGTATTACGAGTTTTCTAAATGGCTGTGTTAGCCTCAGAAAAGTGAGCGTTGAGCAAAATTTAGCTCCACTTCTAACCTCAATACCAGCGTTGCTTACGGTAGCGGTAAGCTTGAAAAACGTGCTCGTGCACTATTTTCCCATAGGATACAATGGGGCTGAGCTGGCTGAAAAAAACCTAAAACCTGCAAAAAAGCAGCGTTCAGCTCCTAACACAGCCCCATTGTTTCCTATGGAGAAACACTTTCTAAGTCTACACCTAACACCCTAACATGAACCCTGAGTCTAAACACCCCTAACCTTACACTTATTAACCTTTAATCTGCTGCCCCCAACATCACCGACACCTACATTATATTTATTAACCCCTAATCTGCCCCCCCCCCCAACGTCGCCGCCACCTACCTACACTTATTAACCACTAATCTGCAGACCGGACATTGCCGCCACTATAATAAATGTAATAACCCCTAAACCGCCGCAATCCCACCTCGCAAACACTATAATAAATTTTATTAAGCCCTAATCTGCCCCCCCCAACGTCGCCGCCAACTACCTACAATTATTAACCCCTAATCTCCTGCCCCCAATGTCGCCGCTACTATAATAAAGTTATTAACCCCTAAACCTAAGTCTAACCCTAACACCCCCCTAAATTAAATATAATTTAAATAAAACAAAATAAAATGTCTAAAATTAAATAAATGAATCCTATTTAAAACTAAATACTTACCTATAAAATTGTCAGGGATTTATCTCTTTTCCTACTGTGCCTTTAAGGATGTCAACTCACTACCCCTATTTAAGGCTCCTCCCAACAGAACTCATTGCTTGGTAATTTGTTGCTCAGTGTGAAGCTGCTTCAGAAGAGACCTAGCCGTTTATACTACTTTGTATTCTCAACTTATTGCTTCCCATGAGTATCTGCCTATGTGAATCAACTTGCAGATTCTCTTTTGTGCTTGAAGATTTGCTCCGTTTGTTCACTAAGAGATTTTTCAGTCTCTCTCCTGTAGTGAGGTTGTTCCCCTGCAGCGTGTGACGTCACGCTCCTCATTCTCCCGCCGCGGATCTCTGCCAGGCTTTCTGCGATACTCCTAGGACTTGTTGCTGTGTGGTAACTGTATCGCTATGTGCTAATATCATCTACAATATTTCTAGTCTATATATATTGCATTCTATGAACTGTGTGTATTGCTGCAAGCTCATTTTTCCTTCACTTGATATATATTGTGCAACGCTCACTTGCTGGATTTCCATATTCGCTTCAGATATCAAATATGCACTAAACCTTTTTACTGCTATTTACCATATTACAAACAAATAACTGTGACAAAGATTATTACAAAGTACCATTATTCATTATCGGATTGCATATGCATAACTCAAACTTTACCTCTATTGTGCTTGAAATGAACTGTTTGCTCTAACTTAAACTATAACTGTTTCTTCAAGTTTACCACAGCTTATATTACTCTGATTGAACAACTCTGCAAAGTATTAATATTCATTATCAAAGTATGGTTTACAAAATGACCAGAGGTTGATTTATTCACTTATCAAAGTACTGTGTTAACTTCAGTGTGTTTGTTAAAGCCTGCTGCATAAACTATTTCCATTGCAACTCTGTTTGAATTAAGGCACCTGCACTAATTAACTCTTTCACTACTGCTGCAGTCAATCCTATAAGACTTACTCTCTTTTCTGCTTTAAGCATTTATTGTTGCGTGAAGGTTCCGGTTTCACTCAGCAACCCTGCTGTAGTGACCCTCAGATCAATGAGCATATCAGGGTTCCCTTAAGTTAAATCTGTGGGAATCCGAGGTAAGGTGTGAGACTGAGTGGTCCTGCATAAAGCAGGGGCTGTAATTGTAGTGTTCTCTAAAAACAACTAAACATATCCTTACAAAAATAAACCCTAATATAGCTACAATATAACTAATAGTTACATTGTAGCTATTTTAGGATTTATATTTACTTTACAGGCAACTTTGTATTTATTTTAACTAGGTACAATAGCTATTAAATAGTTAATAACTATTTAATAGCTACCTAGTTAAAATAATTACAAAATTACCTGTAAAATAAATACTAACCTAAGTTACAAATACACCTAACACTACACTATCATTAAATTAATTAAATAAATTAACTACAATTATCTAAACTAAAATACAATAAAATAAACTATTCTATAATACAAAAAACAAACACTAAATTACAAAAAATAAAAAAGAATTAAAAGAAGTTTAAACTAATTACACCTAATCTAAGCCCCCTAATAAAATAAAAAATCCCCCCAAAATAAAAAAATGCCCTACCCTATTCTAAATTACAAAAGTAATCAGCTCTTTTACCAGCCCTTAAAAGGGCTTTTTGCGGGGCATTGCCCCAAAGTAATCAGCTCTTTTACCTGTAAAAAAAAATTCTTGGATGACATCATTTAAAGGAACCTTCATTTATCGTTAGTCCATCGGCCGAGGAGGATGTTCCGCTTCGGAGGTCTTGAAGATGGAGCCGCGGATGGATGAAGACTTCTGCCGGATGGAGGAGCTCTTCTGCCCTGCTTGGATGAAGACTTCTGCCGGATGGAGGACCTCTTCTGCCCCGTGGATGGATGAAGACTTCTGCCGGATGGAGGACCACATCGCCCGGATTGGATGAAGAATTCGGCCCGGCTGGGTGAACACGGCTCAAGGTAGGGTGATCTTCAGGGGGTTAGTGTTAGGTTTTTTTAAGGGGGGATCGGGTGGGTTTTAGAGTAGGGGTGTGTGGGTGGTGGGTTTTAATGTTGGGGGCGTTGAATTTTTTTTTACAGGTAAAAGAGCTGATTACTTTGGGGCAATGCCCCGCAAAAAGCCCTTTTAAGGGCTGGTAAAAGAGTTGATTACTTTTGTAATTTAGTATAGGGTAGGGAATTTTATTATTTTGGGGGGCTTTTTTATTTTATTAGGGGGCTTAGATTAGGTGTAATTAGATTAAAATTCTTGTAATATTTTTTTATTTTTTGTAATTTAGTAGGTAATTTATTTAATTAATTTATTGATAGTGTAGTGTTAGGTGTATTTGTAACTTAGGTCAGGATTTATTTTACAGGTAATTTTGTAATTATTTTAACTAGGTAGCTAGTAAATAGTTATTAACTATTTTTTTTTTTTTTAAATATTTTTGAGGTTTAAAAAATAAGGCATACAGATAAACTGCAACATTTTGAAAAGAAAAATATACATAAAATTTGTTACAAAACATAAACGCAATAGTTTGCATATAGGTAAATAAACACATCATCTGCCCATTTGTAACTAACTGTAAATCTTTTAAAGATAAAACCTCAATTTAAGGTAGGGAGGGGGTATATCAATAGGCTCTAAAAAAAAGATCACGTTTAAACTTAGTTTAGGGAGTTACGTATGGGGTCTGTGCCCCTAAGCTTAACCAGTAAGCTATATAGTGGGGGTAGACGGAGCTTAACATAGAATAGTAGGCTTAACATTAAAATAGTAATTTAGAAAAACTGGTCTAGGGATATAAGTTTCATCTGATTACAATATAGACTTATGTAGTGGGGGATCAATCTATTGTAAAACGGCTAGTATACCTAGGGAATAGGGATGACTCAATACGTCCAGCTCGTAAGCACACAAAACCAGACAAAATCCAAAGCACTTGACTAAGTGTAAAACTCAGGAATCTGAAAGCACTATTACCCAACTGAATGGTGGCATTATAAACATAAACCATACTGTGTAGCTCAAGAACTATGGATATATATAGACTTTAAATCATTAAAGTATGGACTGGCAGGTAAACATTAACTAGGGATACTATACTCTATAATATCACATAGCACTGAATACATAGAGAAACTAAACATCAGAAAGATATTGAGGGTGAAATATTTTGCAGTTTGAACATGGTAAACGTAATGGGAATCAGTGCTATACCTGCAAATAAAGTTGTGAAGTTCTGAACATATTTTGAACAATGACATAATCTGCAATACATGGTACTAAGCGGATATTAATATATGCACACACAAAAAAGCTATTTGCATAGCAATCAAGCAGAAGGCTGCTTCCTCTATTTCAGATATTGTAAGTACATGGGGTTACACTATTTAAGCTATCCTTCCACACATAAATGTCTGACTGACCTGTAGACCCATTCATATGTTATGGATAAATTCAGCTATAAAACTGGAGGGCACTGGATTTGGGTTAAGATATCTAGAAGTGAGCCTAGCTCCATATTAAGTTGTAAATAATTACAGAACTACATATTACATATAGCTAAACATTATAGCTCTCCAATTATAACTAGAATGTCCTAATAATGTAAGTAGAAGGAATATCAATATATTATTATAACAGTAAGCATAAAATAAACTAGGGGTAACTATATGAACACAGCATAAATAAACTTCTAAAGTCCTCATATGAAGGCCTCAAATAAAACAAGCCTCAGTCTCATAGAACCTTTATATTAGATTTGGGAATATGAGTCTCGCAAATATAGTTCTTGGTGTGAAGCCATATTACCGGTCTTTAAACCTATGCCATGTCTGCTCCGCAAGATTGCTTCAACCTGCAATCGCACTTCACACAAGGTATGTGCCATGTGCCAGTATGTCCCTGAGGCCATTGTTGTGCTTTGTATACACGCAAAGGGATGACCTCCCCGTGTGGCTTCATCTAAGGTCAAACCAACCTCATCACACCGCTGCCATTTATCACAGAGTCCGATAGGCAATCTCTTCATCCTCCTCAGTTCCCCCGGTTGGAATGCCAGAGCTTCCGAGACTCGATCCGCTACTTCCCATCCTGTAAGTGTTATGGCTTCATCCATCTCCAGCTGAAACCCCTGGTGCTCATTGCAAAATCTCCCCCGGGGACCGGCCGTATCCCCCGGTGAGCGAGTAGGTGGGAAGGACTGAAGGGGGTTCCGACTAGAGGGATCCAGTGGTATAGCCTGCAGAGCAACTAGGGAGCTTGTAGCTGTCTCCCGGATATATATCGGCCCCTCGTTATCCGTTGGCATCTGTGAGATGATCTCTCTAGGCCTCACAGCATGTAGCAGAGATTCTATATCCCGTTGCATCGTAAGCTCAAAGTCCTCAAAAATATTGAGGAGGGCACTTGTAATGTATTCCATGTTGTATGTTCCGGGAAGAGCAGTAGATCAGATTGTGGTAGTAGCAGCGTTGTTGTTAAAACAAGCCTAAATGAGTGTCTTTGGTTCCATGTATGCTGGGAAGCTACCTCGTGGCTTTAGTAGCACAGTGCGGGTATCAAGGATTCGCAGCGTAAGGTCATAATTACTTTATAACACCGTTGTACCTCAGCTCCTCGTTAGTTTTAATGAAGATTGCTTTAAAATCCATACAATTTTAGGGCTATTTTTAAAAAAAAGGGTTATGTAGAAGCAGGAGCTCTCGGGGTACACATCCAGTCGCTGTGGTAGTTAGCTCCGCCCCCTAGTTATTAACTATTTAATAGCTATTGTACCTAATTAAAATAAATACAAAGTTGCCTGTAAAATAAATATAAATCCTAAAATAGCTACAATGTAACTATTAGTTATATTGTAGCTATATTAGGGTTTATTTTATAGATAAATTATTCCTATTTAAAACTAAATACTTATTTAATTTTAGACATTTTATTTTGTTTTATTTAAATTATATTAAACTTAGGGGGGTGTTAGGGTTAGCGTTAGACTTAGGTTTAGGGGTTAATAACTTTATTATAGTAGCGGCGACGTTGGTGGCGGGAGATTAGGGGTTAATAATTGTAGGTAGGTGGTGGCGATGTTGGGGGGGGGGCAGATTAGGGGTTAACAAAATTTATTATAGTGTTTGTGAGGCGGGAGTGTGGCGGTTTAGGGGTTAATACATTTATTATAGTGGTGGCGATGTCCGGTCGGCAGATTAGGGGTTAATAAGTGTAGGTAGGTGGCGACGACGTTGGGGGGCAGATTAGGGGTTAAGAAATATAATATAGGTGTCGGCGATGTTAGGGGCAGCAGATTAGGGGTTCATAAGTATAACGTAGGTGGCGGCGATGTCCGGTCGGCAGATTAGGGGTTAAATAATTTTATTATAGTGTTTGTGATGTGGGGGGCCTTGGTTTAGGGGTTCATAGGTAGTTTATGGGTGTTAGTGTACTTTGTAGCACTGTAGTTAAGAGCTTTATGTTCCGGCGTTAGCCCATAAAACTACTAACTACTACTCTATGCGGTAGGAGTCTTGGAGGTAGAAGGTCTACCGCTCACTTCTTCCAAGACTTGTAATACCAGCGTTAGGCAAATCCAATTAAAAAGATAGGATACGCAATTGACGTAAAGGGATTTGCGGTAGCCAAAAGTCGCGGAAGAAAAGTGAGCAGTAGACCCTTTCCTGCCTGACTCGTAATACCAGCGGGCGTTAAAAAGCAGTGTTAGGACCCCTTAACGCTGCTTTTTAAGGCTAACGCAGAACTCGTAATCTAGGCATATGTGTGTTCAGCTAGCTGCCAGCAGTAAAGAGAAATAAAGCAAATTTGATTATAGAAGTAAATTGGAAAGTTGTTTAATATTGTATGTTCTATCCAAATCATGAAAGAAAATTTGGGGGTTTTCTGTCCCTTTAAGAAGCTAGTATACAGAGTGCAACAAAAAAAAAAAAGAATAGCCATTACTATAGTAGGTATTTTATGTTAAATAGACACAAATTGGCAAAATAAAAAGGCACATTTTAAACTTAATAGAAAATGTTCCTATTTCAATTAAATATAATGATTTTAAATTTTGCAATTACCAGTGCACAGCTCCAGACATAAATTAAATGTGTTATGTTACATCCTGGCCTAATATACAGTATAGAGCTGTCAATGTGACAGAGTGGAAAAGCAGCTATAATCAAAGTTATATTTGTATAGACACAAAAAGTAAACACACATTCCTATTTTATGTTACTCTTAAACATAACATAAAGTGTCAAATAAGTTTAAATTAAATTTCATTATGCAAATAGATAATACAATTTAAAAAAAAATCTATTTTATTTCTATTATCAAACAACAATAAAAAATGCTTTCTCTTGTCATCCTTTGATGTTTGCACACTAAAATGAGCTTAAAGGGACACTAAACCCAATTTTTTTCTTTCATGATTCAGACAGAGCATGCAATTTTAAGCAACTTTCTAATTTACCCCTATTATCAATTTTTCATCATTCTCTTTTTATATTTATTTAAAAAGTAGGAATGTAAAGTTTAGGAGAATGTAAAGCTTAGGGGAATCATATTCCTGAGCTCTGCAGTCACCCAGCAGAGAGCACAAGTTTGAAGGTTTTTTTTTTTTCTCTCAGCATTGGTGCAACAGCTTAGTAAACATATCAATTAATAAGGCATGTTAAAAGCACCAATGCTATTGCACTTTAATTTGTGCACAACATAATGATAATTGTAGGTTCCTTGTTGTGCACACTTTTAACGTGATGTCATCTGCTTCAGCTGCACAAGGAGGCAATGAATAATACCTGAGTGCACACCCTAATAAAATCTGCTGTGTACACCTATGCAAGCAACCTTAAAGGGCCATAATACCCAAATGTTTAAACACTTGAAAGTGATGTAGCATAGCTGTAAAAAGCTGATTAGAAAATATCTCCTGAACATCTCTATGTAAAAAGAAAGATATTTTACCTCAAAAGTTCCTCAGTAGCCCCCTCCCATTGTAAAGGACTTCTAAGCAGCATATTAGTGTGTCTGTCCCGGGACAACTGAAAGGATGAGCATCGTGCACTCTCATATTATTTCACCAATTAGGTAAAGGAAGCTTACTATGAAATCTCATGAGAGTTAAGTCAAATCTCATGAGATCACAGTAAGAGTTCATGACCTCAGCACTGCTGATGCTGATTGGCTGCTGTTCATTCCTTCATTTTTTTTTATTTTTTTACCTGCAGCTGGGAGCAGCTGAGTATAAATTTTTACACAGAACTTACTCTGCTGAGCTGAGGAGATTGTGAGGTAAAATATCTTCCTTTTTTACATAGAAATGCTCAGGTGATATTTTTCTGTCAGCTTTTTACAGTTATACTGCATCCGTTTCAAGTGATTTAGCAAATGAGTATTATGTCCCTTTAAGAAGGAGCTGCAGGAGGAAGTGCTGAATGAGAGCAGGGAACACCCACCACACTGCCTTCAATACTTCACACACTGTATAATATTCAAAACAGATTCACTCTTAAAGACTAAATACATTTTCTAAGTATAATGTTAAGGTTATCCCACACCTCCTTTTAGTCATGAGTGCAGCCATTTTAAAACTTGGCTTTCACTGCATTCCAATGATGAGGTCTTTGCAAGTACTGCAACTCTCCTTCAGATACCTACAGTGATAGTTAATTTCTAAAATGGTGGCACACATAATTAAAATGAGATACATGAAAATTATTAAGCATTTAGTGTCCCTTTAAATTGTGTTCAAAGAGTTATTTGTACATAGGGATGCCACCTAAGCCATGTAAGACAACCCTAGTTACACACACTATCTTTGGCCTAGATTTGGAGTTTTGTCGGTAACGACCCGAAAAACTAACGCCGGCTTTTTTCTGGCCGCACCATAAAAATAACTCTGGTATCGAGAGTCCACATAAAGGCTGCGTTAGGCTCCAAAAAAGGAGCGTAGAGCATTTTTAACGCAGCTTCAACTCTCGATACCAGAGTTGCTTACGGACGAGGCCAGCCTCAAAAACGTGCTCGTGCACGATTCCCCCATAGGAAACAATGGGGCTGTTTGAGCTGAAAAAAAACCAAACACCTGCAAAAAAGCAGCGTTCAGCTCCTAACGCAGCCCCATTGTTTGCTATGCGGTAACCCTTCCTACGTCTGCACTTAACACTCTAACATGTACCCCGAGTCTAAACACCACTAACCTTACACTTATTAACCCCTAATCTGCCGCCCCCGCTATCGCTGACCCCTGCATATTATTATTAACCCCTAATCTGCCGCTCCGTAAACCGCCGCTACTTACATTATCCCTATGTACCCCTAATCTGCTGCCCCTAACACCGCCGACCCCTATATTATATTTATTAACCCCTAATCTGCCCCCCACAACGTCGCCTCCACCTGCCTACACTTATTAACCCCTAATCTGCCGACCGGACCTGAGCGCTACTATAATAAAGTTATTAACCCCTAATCCGCCTCACTAACCCTATCATAAAAAGTATTAACCCCTAATCTGCCCTCCCTAACATCGCCGACACCTAACTTCAATTATTAACCCCTAATCTGCCGACCGAATCTCGCCGCTATTCTAATAAATGTATTAACCCCTAAAGCTAAGTCTAACCCTAATACTAACACCCCCCTAAGTTAAATATAATTTAAATCTAACGAAATTAATTAACTCTTATTAAATAAATTATTCCAATTTAAAGCTAAATACTTACCTGTAAAATAAATCCTAATATAGCTACAATATAAATTATAATTATATTATAGCTATTTTAGGATTTATATTTATTTTACAGGTAACTTTGTATTTATTTTAACCAGGTACAATAGCTATTAAATAGTTAAGAACTATTTAATAGCTAAAATAGTTAAAATAATTACAAATTTACCTGTAAAAGAAATCCTAACCTAAGTTACAAATAAACCTAACACTAGACTATCAATAAATTAATTAAATAAACTACCTACAATTACCTACAATTAACCTAACACTACACTATCAATAAATTAATTAAATACAATTGCTACAAATAAATACAATTAAATAAACTAGCTAAAGTACAAAAAATAAAAAAGAACTAAGTTACAAAAAATAAAAAAATATTTACAAACATAAGAAAAATATTACAACAATTTTAAACTAATTACACCTACTCTAAGCCCCCTAATAAAATAACAAAGCCCCCCAAAATAAAAAATGCCCTACCCTATTCTAAATTACTAAAGTTCAAAGCTCTTTTACCTTACCAGCCCTGAACAGGGCCCTTTGCGGGGCATGCCCCAAGAAATTCAGCTCTTTTGCCTGTAAAAAAAAACATACAATACCCCCCCCAACATTACAACCCACCACCCACATACCCCTAATCTAACCCAAACCCCCCTTAAATAAACCTAACACTAAGCCCCTGAAGATCATCCTACCTTGTCTTCACCATACCAGGTTCACCGATCGGTCCAGAAGAGCTCCTCCGATGTCCTGATCCAAGCCCAAGCAGGGGGCTGAAGAGGTCCATGATCCGGCTGAAGTCTTCATCCAAGCGGGCCAGAAGAGGTCTTCCATCCGATTGAAGTCTTCATCCAAGCGGCATCCATCCGGAGCGAAGCGGCAGCATCCTGAAGACCTCCACCACGGAACATCCATCCTGGCCGACGACTGAACGACGAATGACGGTTCCTTTAAATGATGTCATCCAAGATGGCGTCCCTCGAATTCCGATTGGCTGATAGGATTCTATCAGCCAATTGGAATTAAGGTAGGAATATTCTGATTGGCTGATGGAATCAGCCAATCAGAATCAAGTTCAATCCGATTGGCTGATCCAATCAGCCAATCAGATTGAGCTCGCATTCTATTGGCTGATCGGAACAGCCAATAGAATGCGAGCTCAATCTGATTGGCTGATCGGATTCCATCAGCCAATCAGAATATTCCTACCTTTATTCCGATTGGCTGATAGAATCCTATCAGCCAATCGGAATTTGAGGGACGCCATCTTGGATGACATCATTTAAAGGAACCGTCATTCGTCGTTCAGTTGTCGGCCAGGATGGATGTTCCGCGGTGGAGGTCTTCAGGATGCTGCCGCTTCGCTCCGGATGGATGCCGCTTGGATGAAGACTTCAATCGGATGGAAGACCTCTTCTGGCCCGCTTGGATGAAGACTTCAGCCGGATCATGGACCTCTTCAGCCCCCCGCTTGGGTTTGGATCAGGACATCGGAGGAGCTCTTCTGGACCGATCGGTGAACCTGGTATGGTGAAGACAAGGTAGGATGATCTTCAGGGGCTTAGTGTTAGGTTTATTTAAGGGGGGTTTGGGTTAGATTAGGGGTATGTGGGTGGTGGGTTGTAATGTTGGGGGGGTATTGTATGTTTTTTTTTACAGGCAAAAGAGCTGAATTTCTTGGGGCATGCCCCGAAAAGGGCCCTGTTCAGGGCTGGTAAGGTAAAAGAGCTTTGAACTTTAGTAATTTAGAATAGGGTAGGGCATTTTTTTTATTTTGGGGGGCTTTGTTATTTTATTAGGGGGCTTAGAGTAGGTGTAATTAGTTTAAAATTGTTGTAATATTTTTCTTATGTTTGTAAATATTTTTTTATTTTTTGTAACTAGCTAGTTTATTTAATTGTATTTATTTGTAGCAATTGTATTTAATTAATTTATTGATAGTTTAGTGTTAGGTTAATTGTAGGTAATTGTAGGTAGTTTATTTAATTAATTTATTGATAGTCTAGTGTTAGGTTTATTTGTAACTTAGGTTAGGATTTCTTTTACAGGTAAATTTGTAATTATTTTAACTATTTTAGCTATTAAATAGTTCTTAACTATTTAATAGCTATTGTACCTGGTTAAAATAAATACAAAGTTACCTGTAAAATAAATATTAATCCTAAAATAGCTATAATATAATTATAATTTATATTGTAGCTATATTAGGATTTATTTTACAGGTAAGTATTTAGCTTTAAATTGGAATAATTTATTTAATAAGAGTTAATTAATTTCGTTAGATTTAAATTATATTTAATTTAGGGGGGTGTTAGTATTAGGGTTAGACTTAGCTTTAGGGGTTAATACATTTATTAGAATAGCGGCGAGATTCGGTCGGCAGATTAGGGGTTAATGTTTGAAGTTAGGTGTCGGCGATGTTAGGGAGGGCAGATTAGGGGTTAATACTATTTATTATAGGGTTAGTGAGGCGGATTAGGGGTTAATAACTTTATTATAGTAGCGCTCAGGTCCGGTCGGCAGATTAGGGGTTAATAAGTGTAGGCAGGTGGAGGCGACGTTGTGGGGGGCAGATAAGGGGTTAATAAATATAATATAGGGGTCGGCAGTGTTAGGGGCAGCAGATTAGGGGTACATAAGGATAACGTAGGTGGCGGCGCTTTGCGGTCGGCAGATTAGGGGTTAATAAGTGTAGGCAGGTGGAGGCGACGTTGTGGGGGGCAGATAAGGGGTTAATAAATATAATATAGGGGTCGGCAGTGTTAGGGGCAGCAGATTAGGGGTACATAAGGATAACGTAGGTGGCGGCGCTTTGCGGTCGGCAGATTAGGGGTTAATAAGTGTAGGCAGGTGGAGGCGACGTTGAGGGGGGCAGATTAGGGGTTAATAAATATAATACAGGGGTCGGCGGTGTTAGGGGCAGCAGATTAGGGGTAGATGAGGATAACGTAGGTGGCGGTCGGCAGATTAGGGGTTAAAAAATGTTTTTAGAGTGTCGGCGATGTGGGGGGACCTCAGTTTAGGGGTACATAGGTAGGTTATGGGTGTTAGTGTACTTTAGAGTACAGTAGTTAAGAGCTTTAGAAACCGGCGTTAGCCCAGAAAGCTCTTAACTACTGACTTTTTTCCTGCGGCTGGAGTTTTGTCGTTAGATGTCTAATACTCACTTCAGAAACGACTCTAAATACCGGAGTTAGAAAAATCCCATTGAAAAGATAGGATACGCAATTTACGTAAGGGGATCTGCGGTATGGAAAAGTCGCGGCTGGAAAGTGAGCGTTAGACCCTATTTTGAGTGACTCCAAATACCGGCGGTAGCCTAAAACCAGCGTTAGGAGCCGCTAATTACCACTGCTTCTTAACTCCAGTTTCCGGCGAGCCTGAAGGCTTACGCAGAAACAGGGGCATTTAGGGCCATTTGACCTTTAATAAATCAGCCCCTGAGACTTCCCCAAAAGACCAGAGCATTTTTGACATCACTACATTTAAACAGAAATAGAGCCTTGCTTTTTTTTATTTACCTATAAAAAAAAAAAATTTTTAGTAGACAACCCAAAGTATTAATCTATGCCCATTTTGGTATATTTCATGCCACCATTTCACCACCAAATGGGATCAAATAAAAAAAAACTTTAACTTTTTTAACATAGGTCGCTAATTAAAACTGTACACCACACTTTTATTATTCCCAGCAGTGCAGGTGTTAATTAGGTAGCTTGTAAGGTTAATTTTAGCTTTAGTGTAGAGGTTAGCCTTCAACCTGACACTTTCCACCCCCTGATCCCTCCATGATCCCTCTTAAAGGGACATAATACTCATATGCTAAATTACTTGAAACTGATGCAGTATAACTTTAAAAAGCTGACAGGAAAATATCACCTGAGCATCTCTATGTAAAAAAGGAAGATATTTTACCTCACAATCTCCTCAGCTCAGCAGAGTGAGTTCTGTGTAAAAAGTTATACTCAGCTGCTCCCAGCTGCAGGTAAAAAAAATAAAAAAAAATGAAGAAATGAACAGCAGCCAATCAGCATCAGCAGTGCTGAGGTCATGAACTTTTACTGTGATCTCATGAGATTTGACTTGACTCTCATGAGATTTCATTGTAAACTTCCTTTACCTGATTGGTGAAATAAGATGAGAGTGCATGATGCTGATCCCTTCAGATGTCCCAGGACAGACATACTAATATGCTGCTTAAAAATCCTTTACAATGGGAGGTGGCTACTGAGGAACTTTTGAGGTAAAATATCTTTCTTTTTTACATCGAGATGTTCAGGAGATATTTTCTAGTCAGCTTTTTACAGCTATGCTGCATCACTTTCAAGTGTTTAAACATTTGGGTATTATGGCCCTTTAAACAGTGCTCTGTTTAAAGGGCCTTTTTAAGTCCTGGCAGACAGTCTGCCAATATGCAGTTTCATACCTTTTTAATTTTTTTTTTTAACTATTATTATTTTCTTTAGTGTAGGATTACCCCCTTCCTTACCCAGCCTATAACTAAGTCCCGCACGGCACGAAACACGTAAGGACACGCCCCCTTTTCCCTCTGCATGTTATGTGTCTGTGTATTTTTTTGACTACGCTGGATTAAAGATCCGCCTTTTCAGATTCCAAGTGTGCTGCCTTTTCTTTTTTTCATTAGGATTACCCCCTTACCTTCCCACCTCCTTGATCCCTCCCAAAATGCTCTCTAACCCTCCCCCTTCTAACTGATTGCCGCCATCTTAGGTTCTGTCTGCCAATACCCAGTTATCCATCAATTTTGGGGGGTATATTTGATGATAATAAATAAAAAAATTTCTGTAGTAAAAATAAATAAATCTGTATTGTAGTGGTCCCACCCACTCCACCCCCCTCCAGTGGTGAGCCGCCCACCGCCTCAATCCTAACCCTCCCATACCTCCAACAATCGGCACCTCCGCTGCCGATGCAGTGAGGTACCTCTGCCCATCTATTTCTGCACTGCCCCACTTATGTGGCATGCAGACATAGTGCAATCTTGCTACTTTTAGCGAGATAGCGGCAGAGAGAGGGCCAGGTTGTTAAGGCCCAGGTCGTTAAGGGGTTAAAGAAGTGTCTGCAGAACCTGTATTATTAAAAGAATTGTCTAGTCAAAATGTAACTTTCATGATTCAGATAAAGCAGACAACTTTAAAGTGAATGTAAATTTTAATACTAAAATGCCCAGTTTTTAAAAATTCGATTAAAAACGGGCACTTGAATTCATCAAAATTTACATTTCACTTGTGTTGTGAAAAAATACTTACCTTTTAATCTTGACAGCTGCTCCAGCTTCCTCTGCTCGTTGCAAAGCCTCTTCCTGGGTCTAAAATGAGGAATCTGGCTTCCTCCAATCACGGCTTCGAATCAGACACTGATTACCCCGGGTGGGAAGCCATGATTGGAGGATGACCGATCCATCATTTCTGACGTCAGGAATGGCTTTGCAACGACTGGGGGAAGCTGGAGCGGCTGTCAAGTTTAAAGGGACAGTCAAGTCCAAAAAAAACTTTAATGATTTAAATAGGGCATGTAATTTTAAACAACTTCCCGTTTTGCTTTGTTCACTTAGTATTCTTAGGTGAAATCTAAACCTAGGAGGTTCATATGCTAATTTCTTAGACATTGAAGACTGCCTCTAATCTTAAGTCATTTTGACCACTAGAGGGCATTAGTTCATGAGTTTCATAAAGATAATATTGAGCTCATGCACGTGAAGTGACCTAGGAGTGAGCATTGATTGGCTAAAATGCAAGTCTGTCAAAATAACTGAAATAAGGGGGCAGTCAGCAGAAGCTTATGTACAAGGTGATTACAGAGGTAAAATGTGTATAATTATAACAGTGTTGGTTTTGCAAAACTGGGGAATGGGTAATAAAGGGATAATCTCTATTTTTAAACATAAAAAATGCTGGTGTTGACTGTCCCTTTAAAAGGTGAGTATTTTTTCACAACGAGTGAAATGTAAATTTTGATGAATTAAAGTGCCCCTGTTTTTAATCACATTTTTAAAAACCGGGCACTTTAGCATCAAAATTTACATTCACTTTAAGCAACTTTCTAATTTACTCTTATTGTCAATTTTTCTTTATTCTCTTGGTAACTTTATTTGAAAAAGTAAGCATAAGAACCTGGGTAGCACTTTCTGATTGGTGTCTAAATGTAGCCACCAATCAGCAAGCACTACCCAGGTGCTGAACCAAAAATGTATCGGCTCCTAAGTCTACATTAAAATAATAGTGATGTCGCGAATTGTTTGCCGGCGAATAGTTCCTGGCGAACATAGCTTGTTTGCGTTCACCACGGCGGGCGAACATATGCGATGTTCGATCCGCACCCTATTCGTCATCATTGAGTAATACTTTGACCCTGTACCTCACAGTCAGCAGGCACATTCCAGCCAATCAGCAGCAGACCTTCCCTCCCAGACCCTCCTACCTCCTGGACAGCATCCATTTTAGATTCATTCGGAAGCTGCATTCTTAGTGAGAGGAGGAACAGTGTAGCTGCTGTTGATTTAATAGGGAAATCAATAGCTAGGCTAGTGTATTCAGTGTCCACTACAGTCCTGAAGGACTCATCTGATCTCTGCTGTAAGGACAGCACCCTAAAAAGCCCTTTTTAGGGCTGCTTTTTTTTCCAGCCAGCGTGTGTGCCAGGCTCACAGAGTATACTGTGCCCACTTGCCCAGTGCCACCACTCATATCTGGTGTAACAGTAGTGTATATTTAAAAAAAAAAAAAAACTTTTTTGACTGTGAAACATCAGTCTGCTTGTGTAGTCTAATTGCAGTTGCCTGGCCGCCAGCGTGTGTGCCAGGCTCACAGCGTATACTTTGCCCACTTGCCCAGTGCCACCACTCATATCTTGTTTAATAGTAGTGTACATTTAAAAAAAAAAAAAAACTTTTTTGACTGTGAAACATCAGTCTGCTTTTTTGTGTCAGGCTCACAGTGTATACTGTGCCCACTTGCCCAGTGGCACCACTCATATCTTGTTTAATAGTAGTGTAAGTGTACATTTAAAACAACAACAACAACTTTTTGGACTGTGAAATATCAGTCTGCTTTTTTGTGTCAGGCTCACAGCGTATACTGTGCCCACTTGCCCAGTGCCACCACTCATATCTTGTTTAATAGTAGTGTAAGTGTACATTTAAAAAAAAAAAAAAACTTTTTGGACTGTGAAACATCAGTCTGCTTTTTTGTGTCAGGCTCACAGCGTATACTGTGCCCACTTGCCCAGTGGCACCACTCATATCTTGTTTAATAGTAGTGTAAGTGTACATTAAAAAAAAAAAAACTTTTTGGACTGTGAAACATCAGTCTGCTTTTTTGTGTCAGGCTCACAGCGTATACTGTGCCCACTTGCCCAGTGGCACCACTCATATCTTGTTTAATAGTAGTGTAAGTGTATATTTAAAAAAAAAAAAAACTTTTTGGACTGTGAAACATCAGTCTGCTTTTTTGTGTCAGGCTCACAGCGTATACTGTGCCCACTTGCCCAGTGGCACCACTCATATCTTGTTTAATAGTAGTGTAAGTGTACATTTAAAACAACAACAACAACTTTTTGGACTGTGAAACATCAGTCTGCTTTTTTGTGTCAGGCTCACAGCGTATACTGTGCCCACTTGCCCAGTGGCACCACTCATATCTTGTTTAATAGTAGTGTAAGTGTACATTTAAAAATAACAAAAACTTTTTGGACTGTGAAACATCAGTCTGCTTTTTTGTGTCAGGCTCACAGCGTATACTGTGCCCACTTGCCCAGTGGCACCACTCATATCTTGTTTAATAGTAGTGTAAGTGTACATTTAAAAGAACAACAACAACTTTTTGGACTGTGAAACATCAGTCTGCTTTTTTGTGTCAGGCTCACAGCGTATACTGTGCCCACTTGCCCAGTGCCACCACTCATATCTTGTTTAATAGTAGTGTAAGTGTACATTTAAAAAAAAAATGAAAGGAAGAGTCAGGCCATCCCGCAGGGGCCGTCGTGGTGCTGTGATTCCCTTTGGCCCTAGAATAATGCCCAGTGTTTAGAGGCCACGTACCCTGAACTCGAACAGTTCTGAGGACATAGTTGACTGGCTAACACAGGACATCCAATCTTCTACAGCTTCCGCTCGGAACCTTGACACACCATCATCCTCCAGCTTAGCTGCGGGCACCTCTCAACTTACCACTCTCCCGCCTGCCGCCACCACCAAAATTAGCACCACAGCCGCTTCACTTGATCTGTCGGAGGAGTTATTTACACATCATTTGGAAGAAATGAGTGATGCGCAACCATCATTGACAGAGGATGTAGATAACAGTGATATGTCTCAGTCAGGCAGCATTACAGACATGGACGTATGGTGTGATGATGATGATGATGTTGTACCCACTGCTGCTTCCTTTGTTGAGTTGTCAGATACAAGTGAAGCGGTTAATGATGACGATGCGTCCGTGGATGTCACATGGGTGCCCGCTAGAAGAGAAGAAGAACAGGGGGAAAGTTCAGATGGGGAGACAGAGAGGAGGAGGAGGAGACGAGTTGGAAGCAGGGGGAGGTCGTCGCAAGGAGCTAGTGGCACAGTCAGACAGCATGCATCGGCACCTGGGGTCAGCCAGACAGCACGCCAATCAACGCATGCTGTTGCCACAACCAGAATGCCGTCATCGCAGAGCTCAGCCATGTGGCATTTTTTGTGTGTGTCTGCCTCTGACAACAGCGATGCCATTTGCAACCTGTGCCAAAAGAAACGGAGTCGTGGGAAGTCCAACACCCACCTAGGTACAACTGCTTTGCGAAGGCACATGATCGCACATCACAAACACCTATGGGATCAACACATGAGTACAAGCAGCACACAAACTCAAAGCCGCCATCCTCCTCCTGGTCCAGCATCTTCAGCCAAGTCAACCACTGCTGTCCTCCTTGCCCCCTCTCAACCATCCGCCACTCCGTCTCTCGCCTTGAGCAGTTCCTGCTCATCTGCCCACAGTCAGGTGTCTGTCAAGGACATGTTTGAGCGTAAGAAGCCAATGTCACAAAGTCACCCCCTCGCCCGGCATCTGACAGCTGGCTTGTCTGAACTCTTAGCCCGCCAGCTTTTACCATACAAGCTGGTGGAGTCTGAGGCGTTCAAAAAAATTGTAGCTTTTGGGACACCGCAGTGGAAGGTTCCCAGACGAAATTTCTTTGCACAAAAGGCAATCCCCAACCTGTACTCGATTGTGCAAAAGGAAGTAATGGCATGTCTGGCACACAGTGTTGGGGCAAGGGTCCATCTGACCACTGATACCTGGTCTGCAAAGCATGGTCAGGGCAGGTATATCACCTACACTGCGCATTGGGAAAACCTGCTGACAGCTGCCAAGCATGGAATGCGTGGCTCTGCAGAGGAGTTGGTGACTCCGCCACGACTTGCAGGCAGGCCTGCTGCCACCTCCTCTATTCCTCCTACTCCATCCTCTTCCATCCTCTTCCATAACCTCCTCGGCTGAGTCCTTTTCTGCTGCTGCATCTTGCTCCACATCAACGGCACCCCCCCAGCTCCCCATGTACTATTCCACATACCGGATACGGCAGTGTCACGCCGTCTTGGGATTGACTTGCCTGAAAGCCAGACTAGAACTCCTGTCCGCCCTGAACTCACAGGTGGATCAGTGGCTGATTCCGCACCAACTGGAGATCGGCAAAGTGGTTTCTGACAACGGAAGAAATTTGGTGGCGGCATTGAATTTTGGCAAGTTGACACATGTGCCGTGCATGGCACATGTGTGTAATCTGATCGTACAATGCTTTGTGCATAAGTACCCAGGCTTACAGGACGTTCTGAAGCAGGCCAGGACGGTGTGTGGCCATTTCAGGCGTTCCTACACGGCCATGGCACACTTTTCAGATATCCAGCAGCGATACAACATGCCAGTGAGGTGCTTGATTTGTGACAGCCCGACACGTTGGAATTCAACACTCCTAATATTCGACCGCCTGATCCAGCAAGAAAAAGCCATTAACGACTATTTGTATGACCGTGGTTCTAGGACAGCCTCTGCGGAGCTGGGAATTTTTTTGCCACATTACTGGACGCTCATGTGCAATGCCTGTAGGCTCATGCGTCCTTTTGAGGAGGTGACAAACCTAGTCAGTCACACCGAAGGCACCATCAGCGACATCATACCATTTGTTTTCTTCCTGGAGCGTGCTCTGCGAAGAGTGCTGGATCAGGCCATCGATGAGCGTGAAGAGGAAGAGTTGTGGTCACCATCACCACCAGAAACAGCCTTATCAGCATCGCTTGCTGGACCTGCGGCAACGCTGGAAGAGGATTGTGAGGAAGAGGAGTCAGAGGAGGAATGTGGCTTTGAGGAGGAGGAGGAGGAGGAAGACCAACCACAACAGGCATCCCAGGGTGCTAGTTGTCACCTATCTGGTACCCGTGGAGTTGTACGTGGCTGGGGGGAAGAAGATACCTTCAGTGAGATCACTGAGGACGAGGAACGGGACATGAGTAGCTCAGCATCCAACCTTGTGCAAATGGGGTCTTTCATGCTGTCGTGCCTGTTGAGGGGCCATCATATAAAAAAGCTGAAGGAGAATGACCTGTACTTGGTGTCCACGCTACTAGACCCCTGGTATAAGCATAAAGTGCCTGAAATGTTACCGAATTACCGCAAGTCGGAAAGGATGCAGCAGTTCCAAAAGAAATTAAAAAGTATGCTTTACACAGCGTATAAGGGTGATGTCACAGCACAACGGGAATCTAACAGGGGAAGAGGTGAAAGTAAACCTCCTCCTCCCACGACCACACCGGCAAGGATAGGATGCTTTACAGACGTGTTGTTGATGGAGGACATGCAGAGCTTTTTAAGTTCTATGCATCGCCACAGTCCTTCGGGGTCCACCCTCAGAGAATGACTCGACCGACAGGTAGCAGACTACCTCACCTTAACTGCAGATCTCGACACTCTGAGGAGCGATGAACCCCTTGACTACTGGGTGTGCAGGCTTGACCTGTGGCCTGAGCTATCCCAATTTGCGATAGAACTTCTGGCCTGCCCCGCTTCAAGTGTCCTGTTGAAATGGACCTTCAGTGCAGCAGGAGGTATTGTCACTGAGATGAGAAGTCGCCTAGGTCAAAAAAGTCTAGATTACCTCACCTTTATTAAGATGAATGAGGGATGGATCCTGAAGGGACTGACATTGGGTGATACATTTGACTAAAAAAGGCCTGATGAGATGAGCTGCCTTGGGCTGAAAATGGTCCACACGCTGCTGTATTTTATCTCTGAATGCCGGATGACTTGCGTGACTTATCCGCCACCAACTAGGGTTCGAGCCGCAATGTTTTAGGGCACTTTCTGTCTGGGAAACAAATATCAATTTTTCTGGCCGCTTCTACAGCAGCGGCTGCAACTATACCTAATTTTTCAGGCATGTGTACATGCCTAATTTTTCTGGCCTCTGGTGCAGCACTGTGGCTTCAAAATAGGGGACTTAACAGGGATTAAACTGATAAGAATAGTACTACTTAACACACCACTCATATCTGGTGGCACAGTAGATTGCACGCGCAGTGCCCCAAATTTGAAGTAGGAGGACCGACCAAGCATCTTTTTCCTTCTCCCGGTTCCTAAAATCCATGCCATATACACATCCCCTGATAGGGGACGTAACAGGGATTAAACTGATAAGAATAGTACTACTTAACACACCACTCATATCTGGTGGCAAAGTAGATTGCACGCGCAGTGCCATAAATTTGAAGTAGGAGGACCGACTAAGCATCTTTTTCCATCTCCCGGTTCCTAAAATCCATGCCATATACACGTCCCCTGATAGGGGATGTAACAGGGATTAAAATGATAGGAACAGTACTACTTAACACACCTTATAATAACGCAGAGAGAGGCAATGCAGAGAGAGGAGTCTGAAGAAGAGGAGTCAGAGGAGGAAGGTGGCTTTGAAGAGGTGGAAGACCAAACACAGCAGGCGTCCCAGGGGGCTTGTTGTCACCTTCCAGGGACCCTTGGTGTTGTACGTGGCTGGGTGGAGGAAGAGACCTTCAATGACATCAGTGAGGACAAGGAACGGGACATGGCTAGCTTGGTATCCAACCTTGTGCAAATGGGGAGTTTGCGATTGTGCAAATGGACTGTTTGCGGTTGTTTGCGGTGCGTTAAACGGGGAGTTTGGTCTGTCACTGTGAAGCGGGCGTAACCCTTATACTACCTGATCGATACAACATCATACCTGATGTTTTAAAGCACGTTATTCCAAACAATTTAGGAATGTTAGGTGATTTATGCCCATTATGGATTAAAACCAGACTCTGCATCAACTATGTAATTTTCCGTGGGAGTTTTGCCATGGATCCCCCTCCGGCATGCCACAGTCCAGGTGTTAGTCCCCTTGAAACAACTTTTCCATCACTATTGTGGCCAGAAAGAGTCCCTGTGGGTTTTAAAATTCGCCTGCCTATTGAAGTCAATGGTGGTTCGCCCGGTTCGCCCGTTCGTGAACTTTTGCGGAAGTTCGCGTTTGCGGTTCGCAAAATTTTATGTTCGCGACATCGCTATAAAATAAAGATACCAAGAGAACAAAGAAAAATTTATAAAAAAATTAGAAAGTTGCTTAAAATTGCATGCTCTATCTGAATTGTGAAAGGTTAATTTTGACTAGACTGTACCTTTAAGCGTACTCTAAAAGCTGCTTTTATAACATTGATACACACTGCTGCTACATAGTGCACACGTTTACTCCTAAACATACCACAGTATGCCCTCATGGATAAGAATCATTTTTCAACAATGAGACCAAAGGCCTGATGATCTAAACTTTGAAATAGAATGTGAAAAACCTTGATAAAATTTGCATGTGCTATCCTTAGGGAATTATCCAAAAAAAATAGGGCTCTGACCTTGAGGGCTCCGTGTACGAAGCAGCGAGATCTGCTCCGGAGCCCTTGCGGGGCAGCTTTGCACATGCAAGTCTGCTTCCCGCAATGTAAGAAGCAGTGGTCATTAGACCGCAGCTTCTAACACCCTATGCCACCTCTAGGTGGCATGGGAAAATCACAGAGAGCTTGCTCGCTCTCGGTGATTGACAGCCCCTTCAGTCACGCGATTGGTTGCGCGAATGAAGGGGTGGGAATTACACACTGCGAGGAGTGTGTAAGGATACTTACGGGCTAGCGGACGAACAGATCCGCTGCCCATATGTTATGAAGGCGGACAAGAAGCTGTCCGCCCACCCCTTAGTACATGGAGCCCAAAGTTGAAACTCATTGAAAAGAGAAACATTGTTGCGGAGAGTGATGTTAGCAGTGAGCAGGGACAAACTAAAATTATAATACTACAGCCAGTAAAGAACACATTACTTTGCTTTTAGTTTTTAGTATCTTAATATAATTATGTTTGTAAGCATTTGTTTTCTATTAGAGTTAGAATAATAGGGCTAGAAGTGATGCTCTAAAGTTAGCATGGGTTGTGAAAAGGTTTCTGGTATATGGTCTATGACAAGATATTCGACTGGAAAGGTGTGTATATGTGTGTGTGTGTATATATATATATATATATATATATGTGTGCAAATTATATACCTGTGTTTTTATGTATATATATATATATATATGTGTGCAAATTATATACCTGTGTTTTTATGTATATATATGTGTGTGCAAATTATATACCTGTGTTTTTATATATATATATATATATATATATATATATATATATATATATATATATATACATATATACACATGTATATACATAAAAACACACACACACATATATGTATGAAAAAATTGTAATCATTGTTTTAATATTTACTAATGTCTTTACTATGCATTAATGTAACTATTTTAAATTCCAATTTTCCTCACTTAAAAAAATATCTTTATTTTTAAATATTTAGTTCTATCTATATCTGTATATACTGTATCTATTCCTGTATATATTCATATAGATACATATGTATGGATGCATATTTTGCAAAAAATAATCATATTTATATAGAAATAGATATTCAAAAATAAAATGAACATTTTTTACATTGGAATGTAAAATATTCATAACTACCTTTGGGTTTAGCGATATAGGTCTTACGCAGTGTTGGGTTCGTGCTCGAGCAATAAGTGTACGTTTTGTTTTTTTTTGAACGGTGAGCTCCAATGAAGCCTATAAGGAGAAGAAGATAATGTGGTCAATATATACAAAGACCTAAAGTTAAAGGGACACTATACCCAAACATTTTCTTTCATGATTAAGGTAGAGAATACAATTTTAAACAACATTCCAATTTACTTCTATTACCTAATTTGTTTCATTCCTTAGATATACTTTAATGAAGAAATAGCAATGCAAACGGTGAACCAATCACAGGAGGCATCTATGTGCAGCTACCAATCAGCAGCTACTGAGCCTATCTATATATGCTTTTCAGCAAAGAATATCAAGAGAATGAAGCAAAATAGATAATAGAAGTAAATTAGAAAGTTGTTTATAATTGTATGCTCTTTCTAAATCATGAAAGAAAAAATTTGGGTTTCATGTCCCTTTAATGTGCATCAGGTTTCGCTCATGCTCACACAATTTACTTTCAACTGTAAAATGAACGCTCACCATTTGTAATCTGGCCCTAAGTGTTTTGCATACTTTGACACAATCTTGCTAACTTTGAGTTTGGGAGATCTGCAGAGTGAGAATGTTTAGAGAATAACACAGATTTTACAACAATAACAAAACTTCAACATTTTGTTATATCATAGAAACATAGATATTGACGGCAGATAAGAGCCATAGGCCCAGCAAGTCTGCCCGACCTTACCTAACAGTATAAACTTATCTAGTTCGTAGGATAGCCTTATGCTTGTCCCATGCATTTTTAAAGTCCCCCACAGTGTTTGTTGCTACTACCTCTTGAGGAAGTTTATTCCATAAATCAATCACTCTTTCTGTAAAGAAGTGCTTCCTCAAATTACTCCTGAATCTACTACCCTTTAGCTTGAGCTCATGACCCCTTGTTCTTGAATTTTCCATTTTATGTAAAATACCCACAGCCTCAGTTTTACTAAACCCGTTAATGTACTTGAAAGTTGCTATCATATAACCTCTTTCCCTTCTCAACTCTAAGCTATACATATTTAGGTCATTGAGCCTATCCTGGTAAGTTTTATTTTTTGACCATTTACCATTTTGGTAGCCCTCCTTTGCACAGATTCAAGTTTGTTAATATCCTTCTGAAGATATGGCCTCCAGAACTGCACACAATACTCAAGATGAGGCCTAACTAATGATCTATAAAGTGGCATAAGAACCTTACTATTTCTGCTGCAAATACCTCTACCAATACATCCAAGCATTCTGCTAGCCTTACTCGCTGCATTACTTCATTGTTTACTAAGTTTTAAATCATCTGAAATAAAAATTCCCAAGTCCTGTTCCTCGTCTGTAACAGTCAGTAAAGTGTCATTGAGTCTGTAATTAACATTTGGATTTTTCTTCCCTAAATGCATTATTTTACACTTTGCTGTGTTAAACTTTAGATCCCAGTCGTTTGTCCAATCCTCCAATTGTTGTATATCACTTCTCATTTTGTCTACCCCCCTGGAACATCCACTCTGCTGCAAATTTTTGTATCATCTGCAAAGAGACATACTTTCCCCTGTAGCCCTTTGCTGATATCGCAGATAAATATGTTAAACAAAACAGGCCCCAGAACTGACCCCTGAGGAACACCACTAGTAACAGCCCCCTCTGCTGAATGAACTCCATTTACTAAGACACTTTGTTTTCTGTCCTTAGGCCAGCATTCCACCCAGTTCACAATTTTTGAATCTAGACCAAGGAGATATAGTTTGTGAATAAGTTTAATGTGTGGGACGGTGTCAAATGCTTTGCTGAAATCTAGATATGCTACATCAACTGCTCCTCCCTTGTCTAATACTTTTGTGACATAATCAAAGAAGTCAATTAGATTAGTCTGACATGATCTCCCTGAAGTAAAACCATGCTGATTTTGGTCCTCTAAATTGTTTGTCTTTATGTAAGTCATAATTCTTTCTTTTAAGAGGCTTTCCATTAATTTCCCTACTACTGAAGTTAAACTAACTGGCCTGTAGTTGCCAGATTCTTCTCTACTACCCTTTTTATGAAGAGGTATTACATTTGCTATTCTCCAATCATCTGGGACAGCTCCTGTTAATAGTGACTGATTAAACAGATCAGTTAATGGGACAGTTAGCACTGATCGAAGTTCTTTTAAAACCCTTGGATGAATATTATCAGGACCCACTGCCTTTGTAACATTTATTTTTGATAATGCTAACAAAACCTCATCCTATAAATATATCTACGAATTTCACAAAGTTTTTTGCATGTGCAATGTATTTTTCTTTCAATTTCTACTGTGTGCCTTAAATATCTTTTTCCTGTGCAAATTCAAAACTTATTTTACTTTTTCCCATAAAATACAATTGATTGTAGAAGTATTTTGTTATAAATGTAAATGTGATTTAACAATACAATTTTATTTTAATACAGTTCTTGTTAATTTGTTTTATATGATTTTTGAATTACAATTTTTGGGTGTAATATTGTAATGTTTGGGTTTCCTTCACCACCCCATTTGGGAGACCCATTGGGACTGATTCTATACAATTTGCAGGTCTAGATGTGGTTTTCCACACAAACACTCACAGGGGCACCCCTCATGGAATTCTATGAAAAAAAGGGGCTGTCTATGCGAGTGGTGAGATGCCTCCCATACAAACAATGAGACCTCTCTGCCAGGTAAGAGTTTGCAATGGAGGGGAAAGTACAGAAGTTAAGTTTTGTGGTCAAGGAGAATGCAAAATACCATTGTGAAATGTTACAGTAATCCATTACTATTAAAGCGATTGTAAAGTTTAATTAATTAAAGTGACCCTGTTTTTAAGAGTATTTTTTAATACTAGGCTTTAATTCCTTATACTTTACAGTCACTTCAATAGTATAACACAAGATCACTATAGCACATGATACTATTATATATTAATAGTATAGTTAAGATCACCATTTTTTAAAAAAAAAGCTATAATCACTTAAACTAGGGCACTGCAAAACAAATGCCCTTTTCAGGGCAAATGTTTAAGTAGGTTTTTTATTTTGGGTAATTTTATCTTTTGGTAGTGTATTTTATTTTTTGTAACTTAGGGGGACTTCTTAGGTAAGGGGTCTTGGGGAGGCTAGGTGTTAGGGGGTTAAGTAGTAAATGGGTTATTGCAATGTGGATAATTGCGGTTTAAGGGTTAAATAGTGTAGGGGGTTAATAGCGATGGGGGTTATGGTGGATTAGGGGTTAATAGTGTGGTGGGGTATTTTGAGATGGGGATGTGGCAAATTAGGGGTTAATAGTGAAATGGGTTTAAAAGAATAGGGGGATGTGGCATTTTATGGTGGATTAGGGGTTAATAGAGTAAGGGGTTTTATCTCAATGGGGGTTAGTGCGCAATTTTAGGTGTTAAGTTTTTTAACTTTGCTGCTTCATTGAAGTCTAGCGAAGTTAACGCTCAAAAGGGAGCGGTAATTACCGCTCCACTTGTAATTTATTGCAAGATTGCTAATAAAAATCTTGTAATTACAAGGTGTTTACAATATGTGTACCTCACTATGTAGTAAGACAAAGCTAAATATAATGTACTGACATTTTGGTAGCAAAGTTAAAAGGGTTTAACAGTCTAGACATATACTCTAAGACCAATTTTGGAACATGGTACCTGGTACACATATATTTGAGACTATGTACCACCCTAAGAAGTGCCTGCAAATGATTGTGTAGTTACAGAAAAGCTTAAAGGGACAGTGCACTGAATATGTTTTTAATTACTTGTTATACCAGCTGAGGAGCTTGAAATGTATGGAAAACTGCTTCTTTAGTTATATTTTTGTATATAAAATAGCTGTCTAGCATTGTTTTGCTTTCTTTTGGGTTGCCTGGTTACGATTCTTGTCATTGTTTTTTGCATTGGTCATGTTATATGTGCATCTGCACATGCATTAATAGATAAATGATAGAAACATGTTTGTAAATATACACTGTGTAGCTTCTATGAAATATTTATTTATGCATCCAAATGCTAGAAAATGCTATGCAAAGTGTAAAATTCTATACTTAATTATTCCATTCTTTAAAGTGTCTTTAGTAACTGGTTTGACATCATGCCATTAAAAGAAGTTTTGATTTAATATATAGAATAAAATGTTCTTTTGCTTTTCATAATACTTGGCCAGTTCTCCTGACATATTGAACGCTGGTTATTCAATATCAGGTTTAATATAATGGTTTGTTTATTCAGCCATAATTCAACAAAAATCATGTAGTAAGCAGAAGTTGATATACAATTGATTAAACTTTTTTTTTTTTTTAACAGTTAAAGGGGCAGGAAATTCAAAAGGATACTGGGGATACAAAGACGGATCATGCTCTTTGCTTGCAATACAAAGGGCCATATCACGAGTGGTGCTTCAATAGCAAGCAAAAAGAGGTGTATCGCATTGTATGCACGGGTCGGATTTTCCACTCGTATTATAAGTTGAAAGTAGCGCAATCATGATTTACGCTAGAATGATTACTGCATCCTCAGAGCTCTGGTTAACTGTTTCGGTAAATAAAAAAGTGTCACAAAACACAACAAAAATACATTACAAAGTACAGTTACAATAATAATAACACTGTCTAATAAAAATTATTCTAAAAATAAAATTGCACAAAAAAGTTATAAGGGCTCGAAGATATGAGGTCTCAGGTGTTAGAAAAAAAAGGCAGACAAGGGGTTTTTAACATAGTATGTATAGTGTGTATATATAGTTAACCCTATTCACAACTCTCTCACAGACACAGGTCTCACATATGAGGAACTCTGTGATCTCAATGATCTGATCTCTCTCCAAGCACCCACGCTTAGACAACAAAGTATACACAACACTATACCCTCAATCAGCACCACACTCAAAAGTAAATCACACTTTTATCCTGTACATAATAGAGGTGATTCTATTGAAATGTTTCAACACCTAGTAGAACAAGAAATTACCAAACTACACCATACTATTTATGACAGATCTGACACATTTAAAGACAACCTCACTATTGGAAAACGAGAATCACTACAAACATTAAAAATGAATCCTGATATAGTCATCACTTCAGCAGACAAGGGAGGAGTAATAGTGATTCTCAACAAATCAGATTATAGATTAGAAGTACTCTTTCAACTTGCAGACACTAAAACATATCAAAAATTGACATTCAATCCGACAAATAACTTTAAGAACTAACTCTACAATCTTCTAGATACAGCCTGCGAGGAGGGCCTAATAAAACCTGAAATAGTTCAGCACTGTATAGTAGAACATCCTATTGTCCCAACCTTTCGCATAGTATCCAAGATCCACAAAACTCTGGATAAACCACCGGGGAGGCCTATAGTAGCCAGCAGGGGTTCCCTATGCAAAAGGCTGGGAGACTGGCTAGACAATGTCCTACAGCCAATAGTGAGATCTCTACCAGGATATATTAGAGACAGTACACATCTGGGGTGCGATCCGATATGCAGCGTAGTTTGCGGCACAAGCGAGGGAACCCCCGCCGCCCACAGTTTCAGCTCGCAACTCGAGCTATCCTATATACGGCGCCGTCAGATGCTAAAGTGCCGTAAGTCTGATAAACCAGCGATGTCCAGAAATCTGCTTAAGTACAAATTTCTGGAGTCGCCAGTGACTTACGGCACTTTAGAAACTGTCGGCGCCTACAAAACCTGACTAAAGTATGAAATCACCCGTACTGTCTAACACGCCTCCCAAACATAGCCCGACACATCTAACCCTCTATCCGCTATCCCCCCTCACTATCCTAACAATAAAAAAAGTTATTAACCCCTAAACTGCCGCTCCCAGACCCCGCCGCCACCTAATAAAGTTATTAACCCCTAAACCGCCGCTCCCGGACCCCGCCGCCACCTAATAAAGTTATTAACCCCTAAACCGCCGCTCCCGGACCCCTCCACCAGCTATATTAAATCTATAACCCCCTAATGTGAGCCCCTACCCCGCCGCCATCTATTTTAAAATGATTAACCCCTAATTGAATCCCCCTACCCCGCCGCCACCTATATTAAATTATTTAACCCCTAATCTAATCCCCCTACCCCGCCGCCACCTATATTAAATTATTTAACCCCTAAAATACTAAACTATCCCTACCACTAAACCTAAGTCTAACCCTACAAATAGCCCTGAAAAGGGCTTTTTGCGTGGCATTACCCCAAAGTAAACTGCTCTATTGCCAGCCCTTAAAAGGGCTTTTTGCTGGGCATGCCCCAAAGAAATCAGCTCTTTTACCAGCCCTTAAAAGGGCTTTTGGCGGGGCTTTGTCACAAAGTAATCAGCTCTTTTGCATCTAATCTAAATCCCCCTACACCGCCGCCACTTATAATAAATGTATTAACCCCTAATCTAATCCCCCTACACCGCCGCCACCTATATTAAACACATTAACCCCTAATCTAATCCCCCTACACCGCCGCCAGCTATATTAAACACATTAACCCCTAATCTAATCCCCCTACACCGCCGCCAGTTATATTAACTATATTAACCCTAATTATATTAGGGTTAATATAGTTAATATCGTTATTATATTATATATATTAACTATATTAACCCTAATTATATTAGGGTTAATATAGTTAATATCGTTATTATATTATATATATATATATTAAGTATAATAACCCTATCTAACATCCCTAACTAAATTCTTATTAAAATAGATCTAATTAATATTAAGATTATTAATTAAATTATTCCTATTTAAATCTAAATACTTACCTATAAAATAAACCCTAACATAGCTACAATGTAATTAATAATTACATTGTAGCTATTTTAAGGTTTATATTTATTTTACAGGTAACGGTATTTATTTTAAATAGGTACAATAGCTATTAAATAGTTAATAACTATTTAATAGCTACCTAGTTAAAATAATTACCAATTTACCTGTAAAATAAATCCTAACCTAAGTTACAAATACACCTACACTATCAATAAATTAAATAAACTACAAATATCTAAACTAAAATACAATAAAATAATCTAAACTAGAGGGGGCGGAGTTACGCCATGCTGGGACATGGCAGCAGTGTGAAGGAGCTCCGTTGCTGTTAGTTCATCAGAGCCTACAGAAGCATGTCAATTGGGGACAAAAAGCACTGTAACGGGAGCAGAAGAACTTAGTAACACATCTGATCAGTTTCCAGAGTGCGGGAAGGAACAGTCTGGCTCTCGCAAGGAGAGGAGTGCAGGGCTGTGAGAATGCCGGGCGCCATCTTGCCTCTCTAAAACTCAGGCAGAGCACATAAGGAGACCACCGCGTTAAGATCGCTACATAAAATTAAGGAATAAGACACCACTGGACCCTCGTTTTGCCCAAAGGTGAGATCTGGGGCAGGAGGGTGTGGAGTAAGGGGCAAACGGAACAAGGAGAGAGCTGCAAGAAACGGACACTTGAAAGGTAAAAGTAACGGGGGAGGCGATATACAGAGTAATCCCCTCATAACTGTAAACAACACCGGAGGGGCCCTGTGGGCTGACATATAATAAGCCTTTGATCAGGAGAAACATAAAGTCACTGATAAAATAGGCCAACTTTAAAATAACGGCCGACCACGTGGGCGACACTAACACTTGCCAGCGCGCCTAGACAGAATCCAACAGCACAAGAAACACAGATACAAGCCACAGAAGCAGCTCACAGGCTAATAAATAACACTAGCATAGAGGCATTCTGATAAATTTAAACCCTTAAATCGAAACAACAAGCAGTACCTGGGCCTTAGCTATATTCAACACCCACGTGGCGGCTACCCAGGAAAAACATTGGTGAGGGACTGAACTCCTTAAAAGCAAAAAGCAGCACAGAGCAGGCTTGTTTATTATGTATGAAGAGGGGCATCAATTATCACAAAAAAAGAGCTCACAGTAAAACCAGACTGCAAGACAAGAAGAATCAGCATATATATTTATATAGCAAGGAATACCTCCCATACAGAAGAGTAGCAAACATACGCTGGCAAAAACTCGCATAACATAAAATTGACTGTGTTTGTCACACTTTGCTGCTCCAGATCTTTTAATTATATTGGGGTTTGGGAACCTCACTAACCGCTGCAGAACTGATTGTATTCAAAAGTATACATCACATCCCCACAAAAGAAATAAAAGGGGCAACCATACTTAAAGGGATCAGTCAAGTAGCTTCCTATTACAACTCGCTGACCCATAATCAAGGAAATTACTTCCAAGAAAGGAAACAAGACAGAGAAACTGACTAAACCCCCTGCCCTGACTCCCTCGGTCTCTACCTTTTTCCACACACAAGAAGGCAACATGACAGAAATAATACAGACTCAAGAGGCTAATCCAGTGGATACAGCTACAGATTGCGCAGCCATCCAAAGGGACTCTTTGCGCTCTATACAGTCCCAGATAGCAAGCCTGCCCTCCAAAACGGACATTGAATCCCTTAAGACTTTTATTAAAGGGGAAATAAGAGATCTCAAAAAAGATCTGAATGAAATGGGCGCTAGAATTGACTATTTGGAAGACGGCCAAGACAATCTAAACAATCTATTGAGCTCTAATATCCAACAACTAACAATACAAGATTCCATTATTCAAACTTTACAAGATAAATTAGAGGATCTGGACAACAGAGGAAGGAGGAACAACTTAAGAATAAGAGGCATACCAGAAGAAGTCCCCCAAGAGAATTTAAAATCATATGTCAAAGAGTTGTTCCAGTTTTTATTACCCAGATCCAACCCGCTGGCATCCGAAGATATTGAAAGAATCCACAGGGCCCTAAGACCCCCCCAAAAACCTCCAGCACCGCCCAGGGATGTTATTTTGCATCTGTTGAAGTTCACTTTAAGAGAAGGAATATGGCAAGCAGCCAGAAATCGGCAGTCTCTTTCCTTTCATGGTCACTCTATTCAGATTTTCCAGGACTTATGCCCTCAAACCATCCAAAAAAGGAGAGAAGTACGATTTATTACCACAAAACTCCAGGAAAACAATATTAGATACAGATGGGGGTATCCATTTAGCCTCATTATCCACCACAATGGGTCTCAAATAATCTACAAAAATTACAACGACCTAGAGACATTGTCCAAGAAACTTAATATTGCATTCGAACTGCCCTCAGAAAAAGTATTGGATATTCCGACAGAAAAAGATCGACGTGGAGAAAGGCCCAAAGAACAGCGGCCCAACTGGTCTAAAGTCCCAGCAAAAAGATTTAAAGCCGTTCCAGCTCCCCCTACAGAAGCCACGTGAACCATGAGAGAGAGGAGGCTTTTATGGACTGTATCATATTCACAGAAAATGGAGTGAACACTTTTACCCACCTCAGCTAAAGCTGTTGAACTTTCCATTTTATATTCTTTGTGATACCCCAATGGGGGTTAGTGTGCTAATCTTGCCCCACAGGAGCACACATAGCGAGGACTGGGTTATTGAGGTAACCAATAATAAAAATGTTTGTCACTCCAGGTAGATCATTACTTTCAGGTATTACAGTACATGTAATTCATTGTTACCTTGCTATTTCATTTTGTTCAAGATATTCATATTTATGTTCTGTTGTATATCTCCCCAATTGAGCCTAAAAATAGAAATTAAAATAGACCGGCTCTGATGGTTAACTGACACCATTCGTCCCCCTAGTAACTTGTGTATCAGATGTTACACAAATTTAAGTTACGAGTTTGTTATTTTCCAACTAGGGAAAAACATGTTTATGAAGTTATAGACACAAATATAGTAGGATCAGTTACAGGTAACTCACAAGGTTTGTTTATGTTTGCAGAATGTTCTTGTTATCTTTCTACTGGCTTTGAAACTCTAAGGTACGGAATACTCTTCTCCCAGATTATCAGTCTAATACCAATGGCAACTATCATGGAAATGTGGATACAAGGTATGTCACGCTCTGGGCCCCATATAATCTCATTTAAGCACATCCTGTTTACATGCACACACAATAACAGATGACTCATTACAGATCAAAATAATCTCTCATAATGTAAAGGGTCTCAATTCCCCTCAAAAACGTTCCATGGCAATAAGGGAATATAGACGACTCCACTGCGACATAGTTCTGATACAGGAGACGCATTTTAAAAGGGGTAGAGAACCCATAGTTTCCCTCAACAAATTCGGACAGGTATTCCTAGCTTCAAATTCTACTAAACACAATGGGGTAGGCATCATTATTAAAAAAGGCATTCCGTTTCATCCCACACACATACATAAAGATAAAAGCGGGAGGTTCATTATACTAACAGGTAGGCTCTTTAACAAGATGGTGACGTTGACTAACATATATGCCCCTAATAGCACAACACCGGAATTTTTTCACAACCTCAAAAACACCATATTAGATCACGCCAAGGGAAGTTTGGTTTTGGGAGGGGACTTCAATATAGCTATGGAACCTGACATAGATTGCTCCAGAGGGATATCTTCGATACCACAGAAAACATTACGGTCAATAAAGGCTGACTTAAAGGATTTGGTAATACATGACACATGGAGACTGTTCCATCCACACACAAAAGACTATAAATTCTACTCCCATCCGCACAGAGCCTATTCAAGAATTGATTACATTTTTATAGACGTGACAAGTCTTGAATTAGTGAGGCATACCGACATCTCACCGATAACATGGTCAGACCATGCAATGGTCAGTTGTTCTCTTAGATGGCCTACCTCACAGAGACACGATAAGACATGGAAATTGGATGAAACCCTATTGAAAGACCCAATCATACATACACAGATTTATAACTCCCTAGAAACATACTTCAATACAAACTGTACCCCAGATGTAGACATACAGTATATATGGGAAGCACATAAGTGCGTAATTAGAGGGGAGATCATAGCATTGACAGCAGCAAGAAATAAACAGAGATCCCAATTTTTACAGTCACTGTTAGAAGAGCTGGGAAAACTACAAGAAATACATAAAAACTTTCCAGGTAACCTGTCCCTCCTTGCTAGCATACAACATAAGAGAGAACAGCTCAACTTGCTCCTTGGGCAAGAAACTAAACGAGCAGCTCTGTTCCTCAAAAAAACATTTTATGAGGGTTATAACAAACAAGGCAAACTACTAGCTAGAATGCTACGTCAACGCACTAACAAACGCCACATACTGACGATAAAAGATCATAAGGGAAAGACCTGGTCGACATCGAGAGACATTGCGGACCAGTTTAGAAATTATTATGAGGGGCTATATAACCTAGAGGGGGACTGACCACTCGCGACAGAACAGGAAATTTCAAACTTCCTATCTAAATTACACCTCCCTACCCTTACTACAGACCAACAGACAGAACTAGACTCGCCATTCACTCTTAAAGAGGTTAAAGATGCTATCTCTCCTTCCCGATAGGTAAAGCACCAGGCCCAGATGGCTTTGGAAATGCATACTACACTAAATTCAAAAACATAATAGCCCCTCATCTCTTAACTTATTTTCAGGATATAGATGGCAATAAACTATTCCCCCCATTAGCTTTACAAGCCCATATTACAGTCCTCCCAAAGCCGGGTAAATCAACAGACTTAATACCCAACTACCGGCCAATATCGTTATTAAACTGCGACATTAAAATATACTCAAAAATATTAGCGACCAGGCTTAATCAAATCCTCCCCTTTATAATCCACCAGGACCAAGTTGGTTTCATACCTAGCAGAGAGGCCAAGGACAACACAGTCCGCAACATGCACCTAATGTGGCATGCAAAGGTCGAGGGCATTCCCGCGGTGTGGTTATCCACAGACGTGGAGAAGGCCTTCGACCGAGTGAGTTGGCTATTCCTTAAGACAACTTTAAAGTCATTTGGGTTAGGAGACACTATGTTACAGAGAATCTTTGCTTTGTACTCGCGTCCGAGCGCGAGAATAACCCTAAATCGCATCCTATCACAACCCCTCCAGATATCTAACGGCACATGCCAGGGGTGTCCCCTTTCCCCCCTACTATTTGTTTGTCTTCTGGAAGCCCTAGCCACTAGCATTAGACTGAACAAAGATATCTCAGGCCTGATTGTTGGGGGGAGGGAGTACAAACTCTCTTTATTCACTGATGACATCCTATTTTCCCTCACCAATCCTGATCGGTCCATGTCTCCCTTGATGGAGGAACTGAAGGTATTCAATAAACTAACAAACTTCCTAATCAATTATAACAAATCTGAGATTTTAGGAGTCTCCCTCACAAAACAGATGGAAGACAAAATCACACAAACCTGCATGTTTAGATGGTGTGAGAACTCCATAAAGTACCTAGGTATCCAGCTGGCGGAAGACATGGACAAGATATATAAATTAAATTATGTCCCGATCCGTATAGCCTTAGCTAGGGACCTATCATCTTGGAACTCTAAGAGACTGACGTGGTTGGGGAGGATTAACACTATTAAAATGAACGCTTTTCCAAGATTATTATATTTCATGCAGACCCTCCCTATACCACTACCACACAAATACATATCCCAGATACAACAATTATTCCATTCCTTTATTTGGAAAGGTAGACAACTTAGAATCAATAAAAAAACAATGATGCGATCTAGGGAGAGAGGGGGGCTGGGGGTCCCGAACATAGAACTTTACAGAAGTGCTATCTTTCTACAACGAATATTAGATTGGAGGATCCATAAAACCCAGAAAAGATGGATAGAGATAGAGCAAAGCCTAAACCCAGGTATAAAACTGTCAGCGGTTTGTTGGCAGCCTAATTTCCACCCCACAGTCAGGGGTCTCACTAACCCTATAACCAGGGAAACTCTAGAGCAATGGAATATAGCTACTAAAATAAACCCATATCTCTCATCCAACCCCTCCCCTCTGACATCACTCACACATAACAATAAATTTTCGATCATTGACTTAATGGGGACACATGAACAAGACAAAGACACCATAGATATAGAACTACACCAGGTGACAGATCAAGACCAGCTATTACCTCAATCACAGCTACAGGAAAGGGGCCTAACAGTATTTCAGAATTGGTTTAACTACAGAAGAACACGTCACTATATAATGACTCATAAAAATTGCAATAACATGCTAAGACCCCTTACAAACCTCGAGAAATTATTCACAGCTACTCTCCCAAAGAGGCACACCTTGTCTAGGATATACTCCATCCTAACGCAAACCCCACCTGGTGATCTCCCCCCTTCTATCGAGTCTTGGGAAAGGGAACTAGGAACCATAATACTGCCTAACTCGGCAACTGATATTTTTAGAAATACCAAATCCTCGTCTTCCTCAGCATACTTAGTCGAATTGAATTATAAAATACTACATAATTGGTACCTCACCCCCAAACGCTTACACAGGTTATACCCCTCACGCCCGGACAGATGCTGGAGATGCGGACACTCAGGCAGTGGGATGGGACACATGTGGTGGTGGTGTAATGCAATTAACCAGTTGTGGAGAACCTGCATAGCAGAAATGGAAAAGGTTCTAGGGTGCACACTTCCCTTAGACCCCCTAGTTTTTCTATTAAATAAATTTAAAAAACTGACCTCTAAAGCCCACCAAATTTTATTCCAAATAATGATAAATGGAGTAAAGTCCAATATAGCCAAACAATGGAAATCACATTCATCTCCAGACCTCCAGAGATGGAGAGTTAGAGTCTCAGAGTTAATAGAACTAGAGGAATTTAGCTCATATAAAAAAAACACGAGAGAAACGCACATAGAAGCCCAAGCTTTATGGGAGCATTACCTGACAAAGACAAATGAGAGAACATGCACAGACTTGAGGCCCAGAGCGGACATTCAGCAGTAATGATAGCCTTTGGTGACCCATCCATAGAAAGAGTACGTATCTATTATAATGTTACTGATGAAGTTTTCACATAGCCTATTTAAATTCAGATCACTGTTCTGTATTGGTTTAGATTAAGAAGTAACCCCCAAATGGGGCATTAGGACATGACTTTTTGTTTTTTCTGTTTTCATTTTAATATAACTGTGATAAATCACTAGTTTATGTTGTATTGGAACTTGTAAAATTTCCTTTTCTTTATGTTTTGTTCCTCTGAACCAATTTATTGTGAATTGTAACCTACTTGACTTATCCTTAATAAAAAAGAACTCGGATTACAATAATCTAAACTAAATTACAAAAAAAAAAACCCACTAAATTACAAAAAAATAAAAAAAATATTACAAGATTGTTAAGCTAATTACACCTATTCTAAGCCCCCTAATAAAATAATAAAGCCCCCCAAAATAAAAAAAATTCCGTGCCCTATTCTAAATTTAAAAAGTTCAAAGCTCTTTTACCTTACCAGCAATTAAAAGGGCCTTTTGCGGGGCATGCCCCAAAGAATTCAGCTCTTTTGCATTGAAATAAATATACAATACCCCCCCCAACATTACAACCCACCACCCACATACCCCTATTCTAAACCCACCCAAACTCCCCTTAAAAAAACCTAACACTACCCCCCTGAAGATCTCCCTACCTTTTATTCACCCAGCCGGGCCGAACTCTTCATCCGATCCGGGCGATGTCCAATGAAGCGGCAGTGAAGTCTTCTTCCATCCCGGCGATGTCTTCAATCAAGCGGCAAAGAAGTCTTCTTCAATCCGGGCGATGTCTTCAATCAAGCGGCAAAGAAGTCTTCTTCCATCCGGGTGATGTCTTCAAGCAAGCGGCAAAGAAGTCTTCTTCCATCCCGGCAATGTCTTCAATCAAGCGGCAAAGAAGTCTTCTTCCATCCGGGTGATGTCTTCAAGCAAGCGGCAGAGAGTCTTCTTCCATCCGGCGATGTCTTCAAGCAAGCGGCAGAGAGTCTTCTTCCATCCGGCAATGTCTTCAATCAAAGCGGCATCTTCAATGTTCTTTCTACACTCCTCCGCCGCGGAGCATCCATCCGACACGAAGACTTCCCGTCGAATGAGGTTCCTTTAAATGACGTCATCCAAGATGGCGTCCGTCGAATTCCGATTGGCTGATAGGATTCTATCATCCAATCGGAATTAAGGTAGAAAAATCTGATTGGCTGATTGAATCAGCCAATCAGATTCAAGTTCAGATTCAGCCAATAGAATGCGAGCTCAATCTGATTGGCTGATTGGTTCAGCCAATCGGATTGAACTTGAATCTGATTGGCTGATTCAATCAGCCAATCAGATTTTTCTACCTTAATTCCGATTGGCTGATAGAATCCCATCAGCCAATCGGAATTCGACGGACGCCATCTTGGATGACGTCATTTAAAGGTACCTCATTCATCGGGAAGTCGTCGTGCCGGATGGATGCTCCGCGGCGGAGGAGCGAAGAAAGACGATTGAAGATGCTGCTTTGCTTGAAGACATCGCCGGGTGGAAGAAGACATCGCCGGATGGAAGAAGACTTCACTGCCACTTGATTGAAGACATCGCTCGGTGGAAGAAGACTTCACTGCCGCTTGATTGAAGACATCGCCCGGATGGAAGAAGACTTCACTGCCGCTTCATTGGACATCGCCCGGATCGGATGAAGAGTTCGGCCCGGCTGGGTGAATACAAGGTAGGGAGATCTTCAGGGGGGTAGTGTTAGTTTTTTTTAAGGGGGGTTTGGGTGGGTTTAGAATAGGGGTATGTGGGTGGTGGGTTGTAATGTTGGGGGGGTATTGAATATTTATTTCAATGCAAAAGAGCTGAATTCTTTGGGGCATGCCCCGCAAAAGGCCCTTTTAAGGGCTGGTAAGGTAAAGAGCTTTGAACTTTTTAAATTTAGAATAGGGCAGGGAAATTGTTTTATTTTGGGGGGGCTTTATTATTTTATTAGGGGGCTTAGAACATGTGTAATTAGCTTAACAATCTTGTAATATTTTTTTTATTTTTTGTAATTTAGTGGTTTTTTTTTTTGTAATTTAGTTTAGATTATTACATTTTATTTTAGTTTAGATATTTGTAGTTTATTTAATTTATTGATAGTGTAGGTGTATTTGTAACTTAGGTTAGGATTTATTTTACAGGTAAATTGGTAATTATTTTAACTAGGTAGCTATTAAATAGTTATTAACTATTTAATAGCTATTGTACCTAGTTAAAATAAATACCAAGTTACCTGTAAAATAAATATAAACCCTAAAATAGCTGCAATGTAATTATTAATTACATTGTAGCTATGTTAGGGTTTATTTTATAGGTACGTATTTAGATTTAAATAGGAATAATTTAATTAATAATATTAATATTAATTAGATCTATTTTAATAAGAATTTAGTTAGGGATGTTAGAGTTACATAGGTTTATTATACTTAATATAAATATATATATATATATATATATATATATATTATAATAACGATATTAACTATATTAGCCCTAATATGATTAGGGTTAATATAGTTAATATATATAATATAATAACTATGTTAACTATATTAACCCTAATATAATTAGGGTTAATATAGTTAATATAGCTGGCGGCGGTGTAGGGGGATTAAATTAGGGGTTAATATTTTTAAAATAGATGGCGGCGTTGTAAGGGGCTCAGTTTAGTGGGTAGGTAAGGTAGCTGGCGGCGGGGTAGGTGCTCACTTTAGGGGGTAGGTAAGATAGATGGCGGTGGGGTAGGTGCTCACTTTAGGGGGTAGGTAAGATAGATGGCGGCAGTGTAAGGGACTCACTTTAGGGGGTATGTAATGTAGCTTGCGACGGTGTAGGGGGATCACATTAGGGGGTTATACTTTTATTGTAGGTGGCGGCGGGGTCCATGTGCGGCGGTTTAGGGGTTAATAACTTTATTAGGGATAGTGGCGGGGGATCGTGGTTGACAGGTAGATAGACATTGCGCATGCGTTAGGTGTTAGGTTTTATTTAGCAGATCGCGGTTGACAGTTATATAGACATTGCGCATGCGTTAGGTGTTATTTTGTAGCTAGTTTAGGGAGTTACGGGGCTCCAATAGACAGCGTAAGGCTTACTACGGCTGCATTTTGTGGCGAGGTGAAAATGGAGTAAGATTTCTCCATTTTCACGACATAAGTCCTTACGCTGTATATTGGATACCAAACTGCGCTATTTTGGTATACCTGCCTATGGCCCAAAAAACTACGGGCGACGACAGAAATATACGGGCGTAACTTCTAGGTTACACCGTATATATAGGGAGTGCAGAATTATTAGGCAAGTTGTATTTTTGAGGATTAATTTTATTATTGAACAACAACCATGTTCTCAATGAACCCAAAAAACTCATTAATATCAATGCTGAATAGTTTTGGAAGTAGTTTTTAGTTTGTTTCTAGTTATAGCTATTTTAGGGGGATATCTGTGTGTGCAGGTGACTATTACTGTGCATAATTATTAGGCAACTTAACAAAAAACAAATATATACCCATTTCAATTATTTATTTTTACCAGTGAAACCAATATAACATCTCAACATTCACAAATATACATTTCTGACATTCAAAAACAAAACAAAAACAAATCAGTGACCAATATAGCCACCTTTCTTTGCAAGGACACTCAAAAGCCTGCCATCCATGGATTCTGTCAGTGTTTTGATCTGTTCACCATCAACATTGCGTGCAGCAGCAACCACAGCCTCCCAGACACTGTTCAGAGAGGTGTACTGTTTTCCCTCCTTGTAAATCTCACATTTGATGATGGACCACAGGTTCTCAATGGGGTTCAGATCAGGTGAACAAGGAGGCCATGTCATTAGATTTTCTTCTTTTATACCCTTTCTTGCCAGCCACGCTGTGGAGTACTTGGACGCGTGTGATGGAGCATTGTCCTGCATGAAAATCATGTTTTTCTTGAAGGATGCAGACTTCTTCCTGTACCACTGCTTGAAGAAGGTGTCTTCCAGAAACTGGCAGTAGGACTGGGAGTTGAGCTTGACTCCATCCTCAACCCGAAAAGGCCCCACAAGCTCATCTTTGATGATACCAGCCCAAACCAGTACTCCACCTCCACCTTGCTGGCGTCTGAGTCGGACTGGAGCTCTCTGCCCTTTACCAATCCAGCCACGGGCCCATCCATCTGGCCCATCAAGACTCACTCTCATTTCATCAGTCCATAAAACCTTAGAAAAATCAGTCTTGAGATATTTCTTGGCCCAGTCTTGACGTTTCAGCTTGTGTGTCTTGTTCAGTGGTGGTCGTCTTTCAGCCTTTCTTACCTTGGCCATGTCTCTGAGTATTGCACACCTTGTGCTTTTTGGCACTCCAGTGATGTTGCAGCTCTGAAATATGGCCAAACTGGTGGCAAGTGGCATCTTGGCAGCTGCACGCTTGACTTTTCTCAGTTCATGGGCAGTTATTTTGCGCCTTGGTTTTTCCACACGCTTCTTGCGACCCTGTTGACTATTTTGAATGAAACGCTTGATTGTTCGATGATCACGCTTCAGAAGCTTTGCAATTTTAAGAGTGCTGCATCCCTCTGCAAGATATCTCACTATTTTTTACTTTTCTGAGCCTGTCAAGTCCTTCTTTTGACCCATTTTGCCAAAGGAAAGGAAGTTGCCTAATAATTATGCACACCTGATATAGGGTGTTGATGTCATTAGACCACACCCCTTCTCATTACAGAGATGCACATCACCTAATATGCTTAATTGGTAGTAGGCTTTCGAGCCTATACAGCTTGGAGTAAGACAACATGCATAAAGAGGATGATGTGGTCAAAATACTAATTTGCCTAATAATTCTGCACTCCCTGTAGGATACCAAACCAGCGCAAATTTCGGCGTCGCAGGCTTTTGCGGGCAATGCTCTATATATATATATGCCCCCTCCTTTGCTAATTTATACATGGGGTACTTTGAGGCTTGCTACATCTTTGGAGGTGAGTGCCACCTGAGGCCCAACATCATTACATATGGAAGGTATATACACGATTTGATTCTCATATACAAAGATGACCATGATACAACCATTCCAGAACTTATCCAATACCTCAATAATAACAAACTAAATTTATCCTTCACCTATAAGGCTAACCATAAAAATATTGAGTATTTGGATTTACATTTGCAACATGATGACAAGAATAACATCATTATTTCTAATTATAGCAAACCCCTATCTAGGAATACCATTTTGAGGGCAGATTCCTGCCATGCACGACACATGAGAAAGGGTATACCAAAGGGTTAATTCTTCCACCTGCACAGGAACTGCTCCACACTCAAACTATACAAAAATGAAGCCCAGAAACTAACTAGCAAACTAATAGCAAGAGGATACAACAAAACATCACTTAATAAAACGATGATACAAGTAGCCAAAATGAACAGATATGCCCTATTAAACAAAATAGAGGATGATACTAACCATATCACAAATAGAAGTCTATATACAAACACATCTTCATCATCTTACAAAACAGAGAATAGGAAGGAGACACCAGATAATGACTCCATATACTTCACAACTAAATACAGTAGACAATTCTACAAAATCTGTAGAATTATCAGAAAATTTCTTCCAGTCCTCAATGGTGACACTACACTCAAATACAGGCTTGATAACACAGTAAAATTCACAGCGAAGAAAGCCATAAACATAGGTGACATAGTAAAGAACAAATTCCACAAAAAGGAACAAACACAAACTAACTGGCTTACACCTTCTACTGGTTTCTACAAATGTGCATATGTCCAATGTAAAAGTTGTGATTACACGAACACAAGTAAAATATTTACATCGACCCAAACAGGAAAAGAATATCACATAAAGAGTAGAATCAGCTGTATATCTACTTTGGTTATCTACTTAGTGACCTGCAAGGAATGTAAATTTCAATATGTTGGTATCACTACCCGCTCCCTTAAAGACAGAATAAGGGAGCACCTCACATCTATAGAGGAGACCTTACCCAGAACTCCTATAGCGAAACATTTCCATATACATTCAGATCATATAAAGAATTTCTCTTTTCAGGGAATATAACACATAGAAAAGGACCCTCAGGGAGATGACAGACTAAAAACCCTACTCAGAATTGAGGTCTATTGGATATTCACATTAGCAACAAGAACACCTACAGGTATCAATAGGAGATATGATGTGAACCTATTCATTGAATAACACATTACCTTCAATAATTATAAGTAGCAATCACAGGATAGCTAATTGTGTAATCATCATCAGCACCCTGAATGTCTAGACCTAACTCCCTGTTAGACTAGCTTACATATACACATTCCAAAGAATCTTTCTTGAATATTGCTACAACATAACTCAGTTCTAAATTTATGAGTTGAACAGTATACTCAAATACTTAAATACATACATACACATAAATAATAAATGTCTCCCAGTCCCATCAATGGAGACTCCTTGTACCCCATAGAAAGGAACATACAAAGGGATAAATAATGCCTGCTTCTCACAAAATGTACTAGTATAACACTCAGGTCTGGTGTCTTATTCATCACCTAGACAATCATATACTATAGAACAAAGCAGGACATTTTTGTAGGTAACCCCTAGATAGTTTGTATCTATTAATTTCAATATCCTTTTAATATTAGCATGTTGTTTATTAAGGTTTCTTTTTTACTTTACTTTACGTTATTATGTTTGGAGAATGTTTTCAGAAAATGTGATTGTAAACAATTTGAGCAAAATGTTCTCACCGTCTCAGTGTACCATCCCAAATAATTATATAGCTGTATTCCACGTCAGAGCCAATCAAATCCTCCCCAAACCTAGAGACCCATGGGTCTCCACCTATTGGTTAACCCACCCTATTTAGGCTCACCTGTGGCATCACATTATCCATCTCTGAGGAAGCGCATGTACACATACGCGAAACATGTCAGATAGTAAGAACTGCACCTCTTGTCTATCACCTGTATGAATAAACACTGTTGGCACTGGCTACTTGTCCGGATCTGCCGTTTTTTCTTCAGTCTATATATATAAATATATATACAGTACAGTATATATATATATATATATATATATTTATATGTGTGTGCATATTTATTTACATATTTATATGGTCCAAAAGTAATAAAACGTTTGTAATCCTTGTGTCCCTTAGTGCTTAAAGGGACATGAAACCCAAAAAATGTATTTCATGATTCAGACACAGAATACAATTTTAAACAACTTTACAGTTTACTTCTATTATTTAATTTGCTTCCTTCTCTTGTTATCCTTTGCTGAAAGGTTTATCCAGGCAAGCTCAGGAGCAGCAGAGAACCTAGGTTCTAGCTTTTAATTGGTAGTTGTGTGTATATATATATATATATATATATATATATATATATATATATATATATATATATATATATATATATATATATATATATATATATATATATATATATATATATATATATATATATAGACTGTGATTGGCTCACCCATGTGTTCAGTTAGACACCAGTAGTGTATTGCTGGTCCTTCAACAAATAATACCAAGAGAATGACACAAATTAGATAATAGAAGTAAATTAGAAAGTTGTTTAAATTATATTCTCTATCTGAATCATGAAAGAAAAAAATTGTGTTTCATGTCCCTTTAATCTTGTTGGCTTATGGTTTGAAATATTACCTATATTTCCATGTATGAAGCTCCTCTGGAGCCCTTGCAGAGCATGTTCGCACATGCTTGCAAGCCTGCTTCCTGAAATGTAAGAAGCAGTTGCTTCTTACGCTCTTCACCCACCTCGGAGGTGGCAAAGAGAAATGACCCCGAACTCACTTGCTCAGAGTGATTGACAGAAGAGGCGAGCATTACACACTCATCAGAGTGTGTAATGATGCATACGGGCCAGTGGATGAACAGATCTCTAAAGTTAAAGGGACAGTCAACACAAAAGTAGTTTTAACATGTATCAATAAAGTTGCCCTAGATGGTTTTTTCAAATTATATGCCAGTTTTTAAAGATGATCTGTTTTCCAGTTATATCACTTACTTTTCCCCCTCCTGCAGTTTTAAAATGTCCATGTAGCTCCGCCCCTTTTTAGTCATCCG